>NW_027263499.1:0-28190 GCF_902827115.2 Pseudochaenichthys georgianus
AGTTTCAACGATAGCTTCCAGAGCAGCGAGAGTTGCGTCCCTCACAACAACCTTCTCATTATACATCAATGACAACGACCCCCTAATTGTCGTGAAACACCAAGACCGTAAGTACTGTTTGACGATACCTTTACATGGACGCTGCGTAACATACGGAGTATATAATCCTTTTCCTGGCGAGACCTGAACAAATGCTTCGTAATATCTCTCAAGCTATCGATCCTAAACAGGACGTAGATTCAATTAACTCAATTATACACTTCTCGCTAGAAACGTGATAAAAAAGAATTATGATGGCGAAACTATCCTACAATCGACCTTTTTGCTCTAAAAATAGGTCGGGAGTCCGCCATGTTTTGTTTTGTTCACGCCTGGAAAGTTGAGGATCACGTGACATGGACACTGGCCCTTCGATCTCAACAGGAAAATAAAACGTGACCGTGTTACGTTGGTGTATGAGACTGGGTTGGATGGTCTCTGGTCTCTGTGGTGCGTTCAGGGGAATCAGGGCCTTTAGGAGACCAGGTACTCTGGAGTTGGTGAATGTCCATGTTAGACACAAGACGGGGCTTCACCTCTCTTTCCGCTCCCAGCCGTATGAAAGGTTTGCTGTCTTCACATCAGTCTGGTGGATGCTGGAGATGTTCTATAGTCAGTGATACTGATGTTATCGATGCTCGAGGACGTCACACTGTGTTGACTGCTGCGGTGGGTTTTATATCTCTCTCTCTGAAGCTGCAGCAGCGAGGAGACTCGAGGTTACCTGAGGTTTCAGAGCAGACGAAGCCCTCCGACCGTCCTCTGAACACATAGTGTTTCTGTTTTCAAATGTAACAGTCACGCATCAGAGGAAGAGGGGCGTGGCTGCAGTTTCCTGTGCAGCTGGAACACAAACCGGTGCCTGCGTCTGTCTGGGCAGCTGCTCCCTGAATACCACACTGACGATGCACTGCACCGCCTCAACTGTTCAACATCTATATGAACGCTCAAAAACAACACCGTAAACATCCAGAATACCACATTGACCCCCAAAGATACCGCCGTAACCCACCCAGAACTAAAAGATACAACATTCCACTGCGCAAAATACTATCTTTCACATCCAGATGGTTTCCTCAAACCATCACAATACCTCCACACACCCAATATTACATCCAGTCAATGCAACTTGTATTTCATTTTAAATATATATTCTTGGGTTTTGTACTCCAGTGTGTTTTTTTAGTACTTGTGTTGTGTACAGCAGTATGTGTGTGTGTACAGCAGTGTGTACAGCAGTGTGTGTGTGTACAGCAGTGTGTACAGCAGTGTGTGTGTACAGCAGTGTGTGTGTACATCAGTGTGTGTGTACAGCAGTGTGTGTGTGTGTGTACAGCAGTGTGTGTGTGTGTGTGTGTGTGTACAGCAGTGTGTGTGTGTGTACAGCAGTGTGTGTGTGTGTGTGTACAGCAGTGTGTGTGTACAGCAGTGTGTACAGCAGTGTGTGTGTACAGCAGTGTGTGTGTACAGCAGTGTGTGTGTACAGCAGTGTGTGTGTACAGCAGTGTGTGTGTGTGTACAGCAGTGTGTGTGTACAGCAGTGTGTGTGTACAGCAGTGTGTGTGTGTGTGTACAGCAGTGTGTGTGTACAGCAGTGTGTACAACAGTGTGTGTACAGCAGTGTGTGTGTACAGCAGTGTGTGTGTACAGCAGTGTGTGTACAGCAGTGTGTGTGTACAGCAGTGTGTGTACAGCAGTGTGTACAACAGTGTGTACAACAGTGTGTGTGTGTGTGTGTGTGTGGTGTGTGTGTACAGCAGTGTGTGTGTGTACAGCAGTGTGTACAGCAGTGTGTGTGTGTACAGCAGTGTGTACAACAGTGTGTGTGTACAGCAGTGTGTGTGTGTACAGCAGTGTGTACAGCAGTGTGTACAGCAGTGTGTGTGTGTGTGTGTGTGTGTGTGTGTGTGTGTGTGTGTGTGTGTGTGTGTGTGTGTGTGTGTGTGTGTGTGTGTGTGTGTGTGTGTGTGTGTGTGTGTGTGTGTGTGTGTGTGTGTGTGTGTGTGTGTGTGTGTGTACAGCAGTGTGTGTGTACAGCAGTGTGTGTGTGTACAGCAGTGTGTACAGCAGTGTGTATCCTCAGGGCGTGTATGAATGTTTAATGTAAACACAGAGAAGTATTTCTGCTTCCTGTCTGCTGCTGCAGATCATAGAGGCTCATATGGCACATGAATAATTCACATTATAACACACACATGTTAAAGTCATGTGTGTGTTATTACACTCACAGGTCACGTGTTCAGTGGATCACGTGTTCAGTAGATCACGTGTTCAGTGGATCACGTGTTCAGTGGATCACGTGTTCAGTGGATCACGTATCACGTGTTCAGTGGATCGCGTGTTCAGTGGATCGCGTGTTCAGTGGATCGCGTGTTCAGTGGATCACATGTTCAGTGGATCACGTGTTCAGTGGATCACGTATCACGTGTTCAGTGGATCGCGTGTTCAGTGGATCGCGTGTTCAGAGGATTATGTGTTCAGTGGATCACGTGTTCAGTGGATCACGTATCACGTGTTCAGTGAGCACGTGTTCAGTGGATCACGTGTTCAGTGGATCACGTATCACGTGTTCAGTGGATCGCGTGTTCAGAGGATTACGTGTTCAGTGGATCACGTATCACGTGTTCAGTGGATCGCGTGTTCAGTGGATCACGTGTTCAGTGGATCATGTGTTCAGTGGATCATGTGTTCAATGGATCACGTATCACGCGTTCAGTGGATCACGCGTTCAGTGGATCACATGTTCAGTGGATCATGTGTTCAGTGGATCATGTGTTCAATGGATCACGTATCACGCGTTCAGTGGATCACGCGTTCAGTGGATCACGTATCACGTGTTCAGTGGATCGCGTGTTCAGAGGATTACGTGTTCAGTGGATCACGTATCACGTGTTCAGTGGATCGCGTGTTCAGTGGATCACGTGTTCAGTGAGCACGTGTTCAGTGGATCACGTGTTCAGTGGATCACGTATCACGTGTTCAGTGGATCACATGTTCAGTGGATCATGTGTTCAGTGGATCATGTGTTCAGTGGATCACGTATCACGTGTTCAGTGGATCACGCGTTCAGTGGATCACGCGTTCAGTGGATCACGTATCACGTGTTCAGTGGATCGCGTGTTCAGTGGATCGCGTGTTCAGTGGATCGCGTGTTCAGTGGATCACGTATCACGTGTTCAGTGGATCGCGTGTTCAGTGGATCGCGTGTTCAGTGGATCACGTGTTCAGTGGATCACGTATCACGTGTTCAGTGAGCACGTGTTCAGTGGATCACGTGTTCAGTGGATCACGTATCACGTGTTCAGTGGATCACATGTTCAGTGGATCATGTGTTCAGTGGATCATGTGTTCAGTGGATCACGTATCACGTGTTCAGTGGATCACGCGTTCAGTGGATCACGTGTTCAGTGGATCGCGTGTTCAGAGGATTACGTGTTCAGTGGATCACGTGTTCAGTGGAGCACGTGTTCAGTGGATCACGTGTTCAGTGGGTCACGTGTTCAGTGGGTCACGTGTTCAGTGGATCACGTGTTCAGTGGATCACGTGTTCAGTGGATCACGTATCACGTGTTCAGTGAGCACGTGTTCAGTGGATCACGTGTTCAGTGGATCACGTATCACGTGTTCAGTGGATCGCGTGTTCAGAGGATTACGTGTTCAGTGGATCACGTGTTCAGTGGAGCACGTGTTCAGTGGATCACGTGTTCAGTGGGTCACGTATTCAGTGGATCACGTGTTCAGTGGATCACGTGTTCAGTAGATCACGTGTTCAGCGGATCACGTGTTCAGTGGAGCACGTGTTCAGTGTATCACGTGTTCAGTAGATCACGTGTGCAGTAGATCACGTGTTCAGTGGATCATGTGTTCAGTGGATCACGTGTTCAGCAGATCACGTGTTCAGTGGCTCACGTGTTCAGTGGATCACGTGTTCAGTAGATCACGTGTTCAGTGGATCACGTATCATGTGTTCAGTGGATCACGTGTTCAGTAGATCACGTGTTCAGTAGATCACGTGTTCAGTGGATCACGTGTTCAGTGGATCACGTGTTCAGTGGATCATATGTTCAGTGGAGCACGTGTTCAGAGTACCTGATGCTTCTGGTTCGGAGCAGTGAGTATTTATATAATAATACATCACTGTCATTTATTTTGCATTTCATATTTATGAAATGGTATTTCTTAAAAGCTGCTTGCGTCCAAACATGACGCCTTTGCTCTGTGCGGTTGTGTTCATAAATAATGGGATATATTTAGATGGTGTTTGGGCTTCTTTATCAAACCAGAGTGTGACGGAGCGACAGGAAGGACATGCAGCCCCTGCGGACGCCTTGGTTTTTCCCATCATGCTTCAGTGATTAGCAGTGACAGCGCTGATGGTCAGGAGCAACACATGTCAGTGTGTGTGTGCGCGTGCGTGTGTGTGTGTGTGTGTGTGTGTGTGTGTGTGTGTGTGTGTGTGTGTGTGTGTGTGTGTGTGTGTGTGTGTGTGTGTGTGTGTGTGTGTGTGTGTGTGTGTGTGTGTGTGTGTGCCTCTGGCTCTCTGGTTTTAATTGGGTTTCCAGTTATGGCCATATCCATATGATATTTATACATTTATTATTGTCTTGGTTTAGACTGTATTGTATTTTTCTTTTACTTTATAAGTTAAAGTATTGAAATGTTTAGCTCTACTGATAAAAGACTCCTATTCATTTCTATTTTATCCAAAAGGCGTTTTAGATTTAAAATAAAAGCAATGAATAAAATGTAAAAATAAATTAAATCAAATGTATATGTGAGAAAAAATAATTTAAAATGTGAATAATCAGTAACTGGTAATAATGTAATGATAAAGGACACATTCCCAGTAACAGTACGCCACCTCAGAGAGCCCTACACACACTTCCTGTTTCACTTCAAAATAAAAGCACCCAACCTCAGACTGTCGCTCTGACAACATCAGGACACACTGATGAAACATTTCAAAATAAAAGCCCTCTCAATACCAGCTTTCTGAATCCAGACTGACAGGAGTTTCCTGAAGTTTCTCACTTCCTCCTGACTCACACCTGTAGCGTTAGCATTTAGCTCGCCTGAACAGCCTCACTACGATCAGCAGGTTCATGGTGTTAACCCTGAACCATGGTCTAAGGACGTCACAGTTACAGGAGGACCTGCTCTAAGGACAAATACATACACATACAGACAGAAGTATTGACATGTAGTTCCTGGGAAGCAAAAACACAGCAGAGAATACCAGCGTCCGGAAGAGGGCAGGAGCAGGAAGTGGAGCAGGAAGTGGAGGAGGAAGTGGAGCAGGAAGTGGAGCAGGAAGTGGAGGAGGAAGTGGAGAAAGGAAGTGGAGCAGGAAGTGGAGCAGGAAGTGGAGCAGGAAGTGGAGCAGGAAGTGGAGAAAGGAAGTGGAGCAGGAAGTGGAGCAGGAAGTGGAGGAGGAAGTGGAGAAGGAAGTGGAGCAGGAGGTGGAGCAGGAAGTGGAGGAGGAAGTGGAGGAGGAAGTGGAGAAGGAAGTGGAGGAGGAAGTGGAGCAGGAAGTGGAGCAGGAAGTGGAGCAGGAAGTGGAGAAAGGAAGTGGAGCAGGAAGTGGAGCAGGAAGTGGAGGAGGAAGTGGAGAAGGAAGTGGAGCAGGAGGTGGAGCAGGAAGTGGAGGAGGAAGTGGAGGAGGAAGTGGAGAAGGAAGTGGAGGAGGAAGTGGAGCAGGAAGTGGAGAAGGAAGTGGAGCAGGAGGTGGAGCAGGAAGTGGAGGAGGAAGTGGAGCCAGAAGTGGAGGAGGAAGTGGAGCAGGAAGTAGAGGAGGAAGTGGAGGAGGAAGTGGAGGAGGAAGTGGAGCAGGAAGTGGAGCAGGAAGTGGAGAAAGGAAGTGGAGCAGGAAGTGGAGGAGGAAGTGGAGCAGGAAGTGGAGCAGAGAGATTAAAGGTACCTGTAAGTTCTTCCTCCAGACGTTGACGGCAGCGAAGGCGAGCTGCATCTGTTTCCTGCGAGCGTCTTTATGTCGTTTGTACGCGATCTCGATGAAGATGAGGAAGATCCCGGCGACGATGCCCCCGGCAACCAGCATGAACACACCTGAGGGGAAACACATCGTTAGGGTGTCACAGCAACAATCACAGGTGTTGACTACAAGATCTGAAGAACTCAGGTCTTGTACTTAGTAAAAGTAGAAGTACTCAGATCTTGTACTTGAGTAAAAGTAGAAGTACTCAGATCTTGTACTTGAGTAAAAGTAGAAGTACCAGAGTGTAGGAATACTCTAGTTTCAGTAAAAGTCCTGCATTCAAAATGTTCCTCAAGTGAAAGTAGAAAAGTATTCTCATCTAAATATAGTGAAAGACAGTAAAAGTAGTCGTTGTGCAGATTGGTCCATTTCAGAATAATATATATGATATGTTTTATAATGATTGATCATGAAAGTGTTCTCAAAGCTGGTGAAGGTGCAGCTAATCTGAAGTACTTTGTAGACTGCAGGGTAGCTGGTGAAGGTGCAGCTAGTCTGAAGTACTTTGTAGACTGCAGGGTAGCTGGTGGAGGTGCAGCTAGTCTGAAGTACTTTGTAGACTGCAGGGTAGCTGGTGGATTTACTCCAGGTGGAACTAAAGTCTGATTCAACACTTGATTATATTTCACATCATTCATCCACATCTGTGAAGTAACTGAAGGTATTAAATACATGTAGAGGAGTACAGGTACAACATTGTACTACTGAATTGTAGTTTTAAGTACCTCCAAATGTTACTTAAGGACAGTACTTGAGTAAAAGTACTTAGTTACTTCCCACCTCTGCTCATGGGCCTCCTTACCTGCCATGTTCTCGAATGTGAGGGTAGCGGGGGCGTTGCTCCTGGAGTCACACTCCTGGTATCGGACCCATGTCTTGTCCAGATCCTCCATGAAGCCGTTCTCGTGAGAGCTGAGGAGGAGGGACCAGACTTCAGGTCATTGATCTGGACCCGGGGGAGCAGGCCTCCATCCTGACGCGCTCTCAGCCTCTAAGAGTACCTCCTGCTCCAGACATAGAAGATGGCTGCCGTGTCTTTGGCTCCTCTCCAACTCTGCCTTTTTTTCGTTTTATTTCAGCGTTTGATTACTTTTCGTCGTGTGCTTCTAACTTTGTCCGCAACATGCGAGCCGACCACACCAACTCTACTCTATTTTATTTGTATTTACTTGCACATCTCCAAACATTCTCTTGCACTATTTGATCCGTTTTATTTGTTCTATGTCCTATATTCATGTTGCGCAGTTGGAGGAGGACTTCAGTTTTACATTGCCATATCTACCCTGTAGCTCCACAGCGCGAACAGATCGGCAGCCTCCGTGAGACGCTGGAACAAAGCTGCTCACTTCTACACTGGACTGGAGAACCCCCCCGCCCGGTGGTCCGGTGTGTTTACCTGAGAATAGCCAGAGAAACGTTCTGTTTCCAGGGACTGTCTTTCCTCATTCCGATGCCGAATCCGGAGCGGAAGAAGAGCTCTCCTGTCGTCACCAGATCGCACTTCTGCGACGCTTCGAACTCCAACACCGCGCTGTCCCAGATGAAGGCATGAAGCTTGCTGCAGGAGGGGGGGGGGGGGGTTAGTACCTGAGCAGAACATCACACCTCTGCATGGTGTCACTGCTGGGATGGACACTCGACAGTCCAGTCAAAGAACGCTCGCCTGGTACAGACGGTGTCTTCCCGTTTCACCCCTTCCCAATTCGCACCTAAATTATTCCCATCTCGCCCCTTTCCCAACTCGACCCTTTCCCATCTTGCCCCTTTCCCAACTCGACCCTTTCCCATCTCGACCATTTCCCAACTCGACCCTTCTCCATCTCGACCATTTCCCATCTCGACCATTTCCCAACTCGACCATTTCCCATCTCGACCATTTCCCATCTCGACCCTTTCCCATCTCGACCCTTTCCCATCTCGCCCCTTTCCCAACTCGACCCTTTCCCATCTCGACCCTTTCCCATCTCGACCCTTTCCCAACTCGACCCTTCTCCATCTCGACCCTTTCCCATCTCGACCATTTCCCAACTCGACCCTTTTCCATCTCGCCCCTTTCCCATATCGACCCTTTCCCATCTCGCCCCTTTCCCAACTCGACCCTTTCCCATCTCGACCCTTTCCCATCTCGCCCCTTCTCCATCTCGACCCTTTCCCATCTCGACCCTTTCCCATCTCGCCCCTTTCCCAACTCGACCCTTTCCCAACTCGACCATTTCCCAACTCGACCCTTTTCCAACTCGACCCTTTTCCAACTCGACCATTTCCCATCTCGACCCTTTCCCATCTCGACCCTTTTCCATCTCGCCCCTTTCCCATCTCGACCATTTCCCATCTCGACCCTTTCCCATCTCGACCATTTCCCAACTCGACCCTTTCCCATCTCGACCCTTTCCCATCTCGACCCTTTCCCATCTCGCCCCTTTCCCAACTCGACCCTTTCCCATTTCGGCCATTTCCCAACTCGACCCTTTCCCATCTCGACCCTTTTCCATCTCGCCCCTTTCCCATCTCGACCATTTCCCAACTCGACCCTTTCCCATCTCGACCCTTTCCCATCTCGACCCTTTCCCATCTCGCCCCTTTCCCAACTCGACCCTTTCCCATTTCGGCCATTTCCCAACTCGACCCTTTCCCAACTCGACCATTTCCCAACTCGACCCTTTCCCAACTCGACCATTTCCCATCTCGACCCTTTTCCATCTCGCCCCTTTCCCATCTCGACCATTTCCCATCTCGACCATTTCACATCTCGACCATTTCCCAACTCGACCATTTCACATCTCGACCATTTCCCAACTCGACCATTTCACATCTCGACCATTTCCCAACTCGACCATTTCACATCTCGACCATTTCCCAACTCGACCCTTTTCCAACTCGACCCTTTCCCATCTCGACCCTTTCCCATCTCGCCCCTTTCCCATCTCGACCATTTCACATCTCGACCATTTCCCATCTCGACCCTTTCCCATCTCGCCCCTTTCCCAACTCGACCCTTTCCCATCTCGACCCTTTCCCAACTCGCCCCTTTCCCATCTCGACCATTTCCCAACTCGACCCTTTCCCATCTCGACCATTTCCCAACTCGACCCTTTCCCATCTCGACCCTTTCCCAACTCGCCCCTTTCCCATCTCGCCCCTTTCCCATCTCGCCCCTTTCCCATCTCGACCCTTTCCCATCTCGACCCTTTCCCATCTCGACCCTTTCCCAACTCGACCCTTTCCCATCTCGACCCTTTCCCAACTCGACCCTTTCCCATCTCGACCCTTTCCCAACTCGACCCTTTCCCATCTCGACCATTTCCCAACTCGACCCTTTCCCATCTCGACCATTTCCCAACTCGACCCTTTCCCATCTCGACCCTTTCCCAACTCGCCCCTTTCCCATCTCGCCCCTTTCCCATCTCGCCCCTTTCCCATCTCGACCCTTTCCCATCTCGACCCTTTCCCATCTCGACCCTTTCCCAACTCGACCCTTTCCCATCTCGACCCTTTCCCATCTCGACCCTTTCCCAACTCGACCCTTTCCCATCTCGACCCTTTCCCAACTCGACCCTTTCCCATCTCGACCATTTCCCAACTCGACCCTTTTCCAACTCGACACTTTCCCAACTCGCCCCTTTCCCATCTCGCCCCTTTCCCATCTCGACCCTTTCCCATCTCGACCCTTTCCCATCTCGACCATTTCCCAACTCGACCCTTTTCCATCTCGACCCTTCTCCATCTCGACCATTTCCCAACTCGACCCTTTTCCATCTCGACCCTTCTCCATCTCGACCATTTCCCATCTCGACCCTTCTCCATCTCGACCCTTCCCCATCTCGACCCTTCCCCATCTCGACCCTTCCCCATCTCGACCCTTCTCCATCTCGACCCTTCCCCATCTCGCCCCTTTCCCATCTCGACCCTTCTCCATCTCGACCATTTCCCAACTCGACCCTTCTCCATCTCGACCCTTCTCCATCTCGACCCTTCTCCATCTCGACCCTTCCCCATCTCGCCCCTTCTCCATCTCGCCCCTTCTCCATCTCGCCCCTTTCCCATCTCGCCCCTTTCCCATCTCGCCCCTTTCCCATCTCGCCCCTTTCGCATCTCGACCCTTCTCCATCTCGCCCCTTTCCCATCTCGTCCCTTTCCCATTTTACCCCTTTCCCATTCCGCCCCTTTTTTACATTAGGCCACATACGAAATGATACTTGTTTGCTTGGTCGTGGGTCTTAGGGTTAGAGTTTATAGATCTAATGATGCATCCCATGAAGCATTGCAGTAAGTCTGTTGACGAATCAGAGGCTGTTGTTGGGACAGGGGGCGAGTTGGGAATAAACCGGTACAGACAGCTATCAAAACGATGGGGGTTGTGGTGGAACATTACGGGACATAATTCACCGTGATATATAGTGTGTTGCACCACGGACCAGTCCGTGGGTGGTACCTTGTTTCCGGTTGTTGTTGTTTTTAGCATTCCAGCTTCACGGTAGCATGTAGCAAGTATATTCTTTTGTCTGTAATCTAATGGAAAATAAAGTGTGGAGTTCCATACTTAACACACCGCCTCCGACTCCCATTCATCGGCTCTAAAGGGTCAATAAAAACATCCATCTCTCCAAAACATATACGAGCAGTCCGTTATTAGACAGGCCCAAAACATGGTGTCCGATCCCCCCACATTATTAGACAGGCCCAAAACATGGTGTCCGATCCCCCCACATTATTAGACAGGCCCAAAACATGGTGTCCGATCCCCCCACATTATTAGACAGGCCCAAAACATGGTGTCCGATCCCCCCCACATTATTAGACAGGCCCAAAACATGGTGTCTGATCCCCCCCACATTATTAGACAGGCCCAAAACATGGTGTCTGATCCCCCCCACATTATTAGACAGGCCCAAAACATGGAGTCCGATCCCCCCCACATTATTAGACAGGCCTCCGATCCCCCCCACATTATTAGACAGGCCCAAAACATGGAGTCTGATCCCCCCCACATTATTAGACAGGCCCAAAACATGGAGTCCGATCCCCCCCACATTATTAGACAGGCCCAAAACATGGTGTCCGATCCCCCCCACATTATTAGACAGGCCCAAAACATGGAGTCTGATCCCCCCCACATTATTAGACAGGCCCAAAACATGGTGTCCGATCCCCCCCACATTATTAGACAGGCCCAAAACATGGAGTCCGATCCCCCCCACATTATTAGACAGCCCTTTGAGGCATCCCTTGTGATCTGGGGCTATAATACAAGTTGATTTGATCTGCAGGACGGAGTCCAGAACACATGTCCTCACGGGGACAATAAGTACATGGTATGGAAGGAGGAGGCACTGACTTGTCTCTGACGGCCACGATGGCCTCGGCGGCGCTCTCGTAGTTGTGCTTCTCCATGTGGCGGTACATGGTGCTCAGCTCCACCTGCCGTCTGAAGTAGATATCCACCGAGCTCTGCTTCACTGTGGCGTAGATGAACTTATCCGACGGGTTACGCAGCTGAAAACAGAGCACAGGTCAACTCTGATCCGCCCGGCAACAGGAAGCGCGTCCCCTTTCGGGTTAAAGGTTACCGAGAGCTTACATCCAATACACCGCAACGTTTGGCCACATGTCTTTTAGAGAATCTAAAATCTGAATCTCTTCAGAAGAAAGTGGGAACATGATTTGATGGTTGATGGAAGTTGGTTGACTGACCCTTATAGGGGCTTCTTGCACTCACATCTGCACACGCATGTAAATATGTGTTCATACAAATGCTCAGCTTTTCACAGTGATATCCTATTTCATACTTTATCACTTTATTTTGATGTATTATTATTTAAACGTATGTTCTATTTTATCTGTCGTGTGAGTCCTGTTTTTCACTCTGACCTGTTGCTGCTATCCAATCCAATCCACTTTATTTATATAGCACAGTTTAAAAACAGAGGGTTTGCCAAAGTGCGTCACAATGAACATAACATTATAATATTACACGAATAGATAAAAAAAGCACACATAAGAATAAATACAAGGCACATAAAGGCTATGGACAGACAGTAAAAGCATCTAGATAGGTAAGACACAGCTCAGACTGACTGGTAGGCGAGGGAAAAGAGGTGGGTTTTTAGGCGGGACTTAAAAGCTTCAAGAGTGGGCGACAATTTAACATGAGGGGGCAGGTCGTGCCTGGGGGCTACCGATGAGAACGCTCGGTCTCCCCTGTCAACGCCTGCATTTCCATCTTATCTTAATGTTTTACACCAGGGTCTTTATTTATTCACCCAATCTGGTATAAGACCCCAGCTTCACACCTCACAAGAAACTCTTTCAAATATGTGGAAAACTATTTTCTTAAACATTCACCAAGGCCCTTTTGCAATATTCCATCCCAGCAGGCGAGTGCAAAGGCTCTGTGTAATCTGCTGGTTTGAAAGTGCTCTGTAATACCGCCTGCAGACGGCGGGATAACAAAGACAGAGCAGGCAGTACTTCCCAGGTCTAACGCATAACTTACAAAATACTAATGTTCCTATTTGCTCCCATGAGCGGCTCACCCTGGGGTCGTTGATGCCAGTGATGCGCTCCTCAGGCCGGTCCAACACAAGGAAGGCTGCCAGATTGGCAGTATACGATGCTACGATGATCATAGCGAATCCTGCCCACACCATACCCAGAATCCTCGCTGAGAAACTCCTGGGAGCTCCTGCACACACACACACACACACACACACACACACACACACACACACACACACACACACACACACACACACACACACACACACACACACACACACACACACACACACACACACACACACACACACACACACACACACACACACACACACACACACACACACACACACATTAAATCGTAAGTAAATAATTGTTGATTTATTTAAATATTCTCTTTGACTTTGTCATAATTTTGAGAATTTGAGAAAAAGTCAGAATTTTGAGAAAAAGTCAAAAACATGAGAAAAAGTCAGAATGTTGAGATTTTCAGAAAAAGTCAGATTTTTGAGATTTTCAGAAAAAGTCAGAATGTTGAGATTTTCAGAAAAAGTCAGAATGTTGAGATTTTCAGAAAAGTCAGAATTTTGAGAAAAAGTCAAAAACATGAGAAAAAGTCAGATTGTTGAGATTTTCAGAAAAAAACAGATTTTTTAGATTTTTAGAAAAAGTCAGATTTTCTAGATTTTTAGTCATAATTTTGAGAATTTGAGAAAAAGTCATAATTTTGAGAAAAAGTCAAAAACATGAGAGAAAAAGTCAGAATGTTGAGACTTTCAGAAAAAGTCAGAATGTTGAGATTTTCAGAAAAAGTCAGATTGTTGAGATTTTCAGAAAAAGTCAGAATGTTGAGATTTTCAGAAAAAGTCAGATTGTTGAGATATTCAGAAAAAGTCAGAATGTTGAGATTTTCAGAAAAAGTCAGATTGTTGAGATTTTCAGAAAAAAACAGATTTTTTAGATTTTTAGAAAAAGTCAGATTTTCTAGATTTTTAGTCATAATTTTGAGAATTTGAGAAAAAGTCATAATTTTGAGAAAAAGTCAAAAACATGAGAGAAAAAGTCAGAATGTTGAGACTTTCAGAAAAAGTCAGAATGTTGAGATTTTCAGAAAAAGTCAGATTGTTGAGATTTTCAGAAAAAGTCAGAATGTTGAGATTTTCAGAAAAAATCAGATTGTTGAGATTTTCAGAAAAAGTCAGAATTTTGAGAAAAAGTCAAAAACATGGTTAAAAGTCAGATTGTTGAGATTTTCAGAAAAAGTCAGAATGTTGAGATTTTCAGAAAAAGTCAGATTGTTGAGATTTTCAGAAAAAGTCAGAATGTTGAGATTTTCAGAAAAAATCAGATTGTTGAGATTTTCAGAAAAAGTCAGAATTTTGAGAAAAAGTCAAAAACATGAGAAAAAGTCAGATTGTTGAGATTTTCAGAAAAAGTCAGATTTTTTAGATTTTAGAAAAAGTCAGATTTTCTAGATTTTTAGTCATAATTTTGAGAATTTGAGAAAAAGTCATAATTTTGAGAAAAAGTCAGAATGTTGAGATTTTCAGAAAAAGTCAGAATTTTGAGAAAAAGTCAAAAACATGAGAAAAGTCAGATTGTTGAGATTTTCAGAAAAAGTCAGATTTTTGAGATTTTCAGAAAAAGTCAGAATGTTGAGACTTTCAGAAAAAGTCAGATTGTTGAGATTTTCAGAAAAAGTCAGAATGTTGAGATTTTCAGAAAAAGTCAGAATGTTGAGATTTTCAGAAAAAGTCAGAATGTTGAGATTTTCAGAAAAAGTCAGAATTTTGAGTAAAGTCAAAAACATGAGAAAAAGTCAGATTGTTGAGATTTTCAGAAAAAATCAGATTTTTTAGATTTTTAGAAAAAGTCAGATTTTCTAGATTTTTAGTCATAATTTTGAGAATTTGAGAAAAAGTCATAATTTTGAGAAAAAGTCAAAAACATGAGAAAAAGTCAGAATGTTGAGATTTTCAGAAAAAGTCAGAATTTTGAGAAAAAGTCAAAAACATGAGAAAAAGTCAGATTGTTGAGATTTTCAGAAAAAGTCAGAATGTTGAGATTTTCAGAAAAAGTCAGATTTTTGAGATTTTCAGAAAAAGTCAGAATGTTGAGACTTTCAGAAAAAGTCAGATTGTTGAGATTTTCAGAAAAAGTCAGAATGTTGAGATTTTCAGAAAAAGTCAGAATGTTGAGATTTTCAGAAAAAGTCAGAATGTTGAGATTTTCAGAAAAAGTCAGAATTTTGAGAAAAAGTCAAAAACATGAGAAAAAGTCAGAATGTTGAGATTTTCAGAAAAAGTCAGATTTTTGAGATTTTCAGAAAAAGTCAGATTGTTGAGATTTTCAGAAAAAGTCAGAATGTTGAGATTTTCAGAAAAAAATCAGATTGTTGAGATTTTCAGAAAAAGTCAGAATTTTGAGAAAAAGTCAAAAACATGAGAAAAAGTCAGATTGTTGAGATTTTCAGAAAAAGTCAGAATTTTGAGTAAAGTCAAAAACATGAGAAAAAGTCAGAATGTTGAGATTTTCAGAATAAAGCCAACATTTTGAGAAAAAAGTCAGTATTTTGTACATGACAGGATGTAAGATTACCTACAAGAACCTGTATGTAGGATGGGTTAAATGCAGAGAACAAATGTCATTGTGTGCTCTGCATGTGTGACCATTAAAGAGGGTTTCATCCTCCCATTCTATCCATCTATTCTACTCCTCCATCTTGTGACTGTGTGACTCCCTCTCTTGGATATCAGCATGTGAAGGACACTGCTCAGGAACTAGGATCACAGATACATCCTGAGGTTCAAGCTCAAGCTCAAGTATTCAGAGAAAGTCCGAATTTTGAGAAAAAGTCATATTTTTGAGATTTTTTAGAAAAAGTCATGTTTTTGAGTTTTTGAGAAAAATTCAGAATTTTGACATTTTTAGTCCGAATTTTGAGTTTTTGAGAAAAAGTCAGAATCTTGAGAAAAAGTCAGAATTTTGAGATTTAAGTCATATTTTTGAAACTTTGAGAAAAGTCAGAAGTTTGAGATTTTTGAGAAAAAGTCAGATTTTTAAGATTTTTAGTCAGAATTTTGAGGTTTTTTAGAAAAAGTCAGAATTTTGAGAAAAAGCCAGAATTTTTAGAAAAAAACCAACAAATTATCTTTTTTGTTTAGACTACTTCCGTTCTTGAGAGGATCAGAAATACATGGATCCTGAGATTGAAGCTCAAGCCGCGGAGCAGGAAGATTTTTGTAACAGTTTCTAAGCCCAGACATCAGAACAGGAAGTGGAACACCAACCTTCTCCTATCCCAGAGTTCAACAGCACTCCCCATGAGAACCACATGGCGGAGGACAGGGTGAGGGCGTCTTCTTCTTCTTCTTCACTGTTCACTTTAAACCTTCCAAACGGGCTGCGGACACACAGGAAGTCTACTGGTTAGTGTTGTTCATTCAAAGGACAGTCACAACAACAACAACAACTCTGTTGGCACACAAACAAACCGTTAATCACTAACAGGTGAACTCATGGGGGGGGTCTCTCACCTGAACCGGTCTAACAGGTAAAGCATCACTGACAGGGGGGGGGTCTCTCACAGGGGGGGGGTCTCTCACCTGAACCGGTCTAATAGGTAAAGAATCACTGACAGGGGGGGGTCTCTCACCTGAACCGGTCTAATAGGTAAAGAATCACTGACAGGGGGGGGTCTCTCACCTGAACCGGTCTAATGGGTAAAGCATCACTGACAGGGGGGGGTCTCTCACCTGAACCGGTCTAATAGGTAAAGAATCACTGACAGGGGGGGGTCTCTCACCTGAACCGGTCTAATAGGTAAAGCATCACTGACAGGGGGGGGTCTCTCACCTGAACCGGTCTAATGGGTAAAGCATCACTGACAGGGGGGGGGTCTCTCACCTGAACCGGTCTAATAGGTAAAGCATCACTGACAGGGGGGGGTCTCTCACCTGAACCGGTCTAATAGGTAAAGCATCACTGACAGGGGGGGGTCTCTCACCTGAACCGGTCTAATGGGTAAAGCATCACTGACAGGGGGGGGGGTCTCTCACAGGGGGGGGGGGTCTCTCACCTGAACCGGTCTAATAGGTAAAGCATCACTGCCACCACGTGGACCGACAGACCGACTAACAGCCACAGTGTGCTCTGGAATGGCTGCATGAAGGAGTCCAGAGTGCTCCGTGGGATCTCCTGCAGACAGCAAACACACACACACACACACACACACACACACACACACACACACACACACGCACACACACACACACACACACACACAACTTTAATCATCAGTCAGTGCGGTCGTCTTTAAACCAGAAGGTTGTTGGTTCGATCCTGCAGTCAACGTGTTGATGTGTCCTTGGACAAAATACTGAACCCTGAGGTGTTCCTGATGGCCAACGGTGTGTGTGTGTGTGTGTGTGTGTGTGTGTGTGTGTGTGTGTGTGTGTGTGTGTGTGTGTGTGTGTGTGTGTGGTGTGTGTGTGTGTGTGTGTGTGTGGTGTGTGTGTACATTAGGTGGAACACACAGGCTGATCCTCTGTTGTTTCTAACATTGTGTACTTTTGATTTTTTGCTTAATCTTCACTCGTTGTATTTTGTTTATTTGCCCTGAGATGACCACTGCTGCCACTGCCTTTGAGCAAGGCTCTACAACCTCTCCGACTCTACGACCTCTCCGACTCTACGACCTCTCCCTGACTCTACGACCTCTCCCTGACTCTACGACCTCTCCTGACTCTACGACCTCTCCGACTCTACGACCTCTCCGACTCTACGACCTCTCCGACTCTACGACCTCTCCCTGACTCTACGACCTCTCCGACTCTCCGACTCTACGACCTCTCCGACTCTCCGACTCTACGACCTCTCCGACTCGACTACTACGACCTCTCCGACTCTACGACCTCTCCGACTCTACGACCTCTCCGACCTCTCCGACTCTACGACCTCTACGACTCTACGACTCTCCGACTCTACGACTCTCCGACTCTACGACTCTACGACTCCGACTCTACGACTCTACGACTCTACGACTCTACGACTCTACGACTCTACGACTCTACGACTCTACGACTCTGCGACTCTACGACTCTACGACTCTACGACTCTACGACTCTACGACTCTCCGACTACGACTCTCCGACTCTCCGACCTCTCCGACTCTACGACCTCTCCGACTCTACGACCTCTCCGACCTCTCCGACTCTCCGACTCTACGATCTCTCTCTCTCTCTCTCTGACTCTACAACCTCTCTCTGACTCTACAACCCCCCTCTGACACCCGGTTCAATACCTCTCTGGCCCTCAGATACACTGCATTTCTGGATCAGAAACAGAGAAGGCAGTACCTCTTTGACGAGGATGGTGAGGCCCTGGTACTTGAAGTATTGAAAGTATTGAAAGTATTTGGAGTATTCGGAGCAGTACCTCTTTGACAAGATGGTGAGGCCCTGGTACTTGAAGTATTGAAAGTATTGAAAGTATTTGGAGTATTTGGAGCAGTACCTTTTTGACGAGGATGGTGAGGCCCTGGTACTTGAAGTATTGAAAGTATTGAAAGTATTTGGAGTATTTGGAGCAGTACCTTTTTGACGAGGATGGTGAGGCCCTGGTACTTGAAGTATTGAAAGTATTGAAAGTATTTGGAGTATTTGGAGCAGTACCTTTTTGACGAGGATGGTGAGGCCCTGGTACTTGAAGTATTGAAAGTATTGAAAGTATTTGGAGTATTCGGAGCAGTACCTCTTTTGACAGGATGGTGAGGCCCTGGTACTTGAAGTATTGAAAGTATTGAAAGTATTTGGAGTATTTGGAGCAGTACCTTTTTGACGAGGATGGTGAGGCCCTGGTACTTGAAGTATTGAAAGTATTGAAAGTATTTGGAGTATTTGGAGCAGTACCTTTTTGACGAGGATGGTGAGGCCCTGGTACTTGAAGTATTGAAAGTATTGAAAGTATTTGGAGTATTCGGAGCAGTACCTCTTTGACAAGATGGTGAGGCCCTGGTACTTGAAGTATTGAAAGTATTGAAAGTATTTGGAGTATTTGGAGCAGTACCTTTTTGACGAGGATGGTGAGGCCCTGGTACTTGAAGTATTGAAAGTATTGAAAGTATTTGGAGTATTTGGAGCAGTACCTTTTTGACGAGGATGGTGAGGCCCTGGTACTTGAAGTATTGAAAGTATTGAAAGTATGTGGAGTATTTGGAGCAGTACCTTTTTGACGAGGATGGTGAGGCCCTGGTACTTGAAGTATTGAAAGTATTGAAAGTATTTGGAGTATTTGGAGCAGTACCTTTTTGACGAGGATGGTGAGGCCCTGGTACTTGAAGTATTGAAAGTATTGAAAGTATTTGGAGTATTTGGAGCAGTACCTTTTTGACGAGGATGGTGAGGCCCTGGTACTTGAAGTATTGAAAGTATTGAAAGTATTTGGAGTATTCGGAGCAGTACCTCTTTGACAAGATGGTGAGGCCCTGGTACTTGAAGTATTGAAAGTATTGAAAGTATTTGGAGTATTTGGAGCAGTACCTTTTTGACGAGGATGGTGAGGCCCTGGTACTTGAAGTATTGAAAGTATTGAAAGTATTTGGAGTATTTGGAGCAGTACCTTTTTGACGAGGATGGTGAGGCCCTGGTACTTGAAGTATTGAAAGTATTGAAAGTATTTGGAGTATTTGGAGCAGTACCTTTTTGACGAGGATGGTGAGGCCCTGGTACTTGAAGTATTGAAAGTATTGAAAGTATTTGGAGTATTTGGAGCAGTACCTTCTTGACGAGGATGGTGAGGCCCTGGTACTTGAAGTATTGAAAGTATTGAAAGTATGTGGAGTATTTGGAGCAGTACCTTCTTGACGAGGATGGTGAGGCCCTGGTACTTGAAGTATTGAAAGTATTGAAAGTATTTGGAGTATTTGGAGCAGTACCTTTTTGACGAGGATGGTGAGGCCCTGGTACTTGAAGTATTGAAAGTATTGAAAGTATTTGGAGTATTTGGAGCAGTACCTTTTTGACGAGGATGGTGAGGCCCTGGTACTTGAAGTATTGAAAGTATTGAAAGTATTTGGAGTATTTGGAGCAGTACCTTCTTGACGAGGATGGTGAGGCCCTGGTACTTGAAGTATTGAAAGTATTGAAAGTATGTGGAGTATTTGGAGCAGTACCTTCTTGACGAGGATGGTGAGGCCCTGGTACTTGAAGTATTGAAAGTATTGAAAGTATGTGGAGTATTTGGAGCAGTACCTTTTTGACGAGGATGGTGAGGCCCTGGTACTTGAAGGGTTTGGAGAACTCAATGTATTGGGCCCTCTCGTTGTTGATGGTCAGGGGGGCCACGATCATATCGGCCAGCCCCCCCAGCAGCTCCCCCATCATGCCATTCCACTCCTTCTTGTTGCTGTTGTTCACCTGAACATAGATAATACATACATATACAATATTACCATCAGTCTGAAGTATTAAGAAATATATCTATGACATGTGTATATTACAATATAAATAATACATTAAATTGAATGTATACTACAATATATAACAACAATAAACCAGACATGTTTTAACAATAATTATATGAAAGAATACGTATTATATAATACAGTCAAAAATATCAAACCTTTAACATTATATAATAATATATAGCAACAATAATACATGTAAACGAAATGCGCCACTACAATATATTATTTGATATACATATTTTTTTTATCTTACGCGCTCCTGCGTGCCGAACTTCCCATCAGCCACCAGGTGAACCTCGTAGGTGAAGTTCATGCTCATTGCCAGCTTGATGAGAAGGTCGACACAGAAACCATAGCAACATTGAGGGACGATGGGCTGACCTGCACACACACACACACACACACACACACACACACACACACACACACACACACACACACACACACACACACACACACACACACACACACACACACACACACACACACACACACACACACACACACACACACACACACACACACAATAAGACATGCACGTTCCTCAAAAATGTTTGGATTTACAGCATAACCCTCTCAGTAAAGGTAAGAAAGATATACAACGTGTGTGTGTGTGTGTGTGTGTGTGTGTGTGTGTGTGTGTGTGTGTGTGTGTGTGTGTGTGTGTGTGTGTGTGTGTGTGTGTGTGTGTGTGTGTGTGTGTGTACCTGGGAGTGTCCCGTTGGGCCCGGTGCAGATCACCTTCTTGATCAGGACTCCGTTGAGCGTGAACTCCTCTTTACACGTCCCGTCAGTCTTCGTAGGCTTCACGTAAACAAAGGGCTCCTGATGGATGGTCACGATCTGTGCACACACACACACACACACACACACACACACACACACACACACACACACACACACACACTGTGGGTTCATCGACTCCATGAACACGATTAATTGACTAATCAATCTGAATGATACGTACCTTCAGTTTAGTCGACATCTGATATCCAACTGGTTTCTCCGTCTCTCCTCCGGGCCAGATGATCTTCCTCTGAGGGTTCATCACCACCTGGACACACACACACACACACACACACACACACACACACACACACACACACACACACACACACACCACACACACACACACACACCACACACACACACACACACCACACACACACACACACACACACACACACACACACACACACACACACACATTTATATAGTTGTGTATCCAGGTGTGTCTCCAGGTGTGTGTCCAGGTGTGTGTCCAGGTGTGTGTCCAGGTGTGTCTTCAGGTGTGTCTCCAGGTGTGTGTCCAGGTGTGTCTCCAGGTGTGTCTCCAGGTGTGTTTCCAGGTGTGTCTCCAGGGTGTGTTTCCAGGTGTGTCTCCAGGTGTGTCTCCAGGTGTGTCTCCAGGTGTGTTTCCAGGTGTGTCTCCAGTTGTGTCTCCAGGTGTGTCTCCAGGTGTGTGTCCAGGTGTGTGTCCAGGTGTGTTTCCAGGTGTGTCTCCAGGTGTGATTGCAGGTGTGTTTGCAGGTGTGTCCCCAGGTGTGTCTCCAGGTGTGTTTCCAGGTGTGTCTTCAGGTGTGTCTCCAGGTGTGTTTCCAGGTGTGTCTCCAGGTGTGTTTGCAGGTGTGTCCCCAGGTGTGTCTCCAGGTGTGTCCCCAGGTGTGTCTCCAGGTGTGTCCCCAGGTGTGTCTCCAGGTGTATCTCCAGGTGTGTCTTCAGGTGTGTCTCCAGGTGTGTCTCCAGGTGTGTCTCCAGGTGTGTTTCCAGGTGTGTCCCCAGGTGTGTTTCCAGGTGTGTCTCCAGGTGTGTCCCCAGGTGTGTCCCCAGGTGTGTCCCCAGGTGTGTCTCCAGGTGTGTCCCCAGGTGTGTCCCCAGGTGTGTCTCCAGGTGTGTCCCCAGGTGTGTCTCCAGGTGTGTTTCCAGGTGTGTCTCCAGGTGTGTTTCCAGGTGTGTCTCCAGGTGTGTTTGCAGGTGTGTCCCCAGGTGTGTCTCCAGGTGTGTCCCCAGGTGTGTCTCCAGGTGTGTCCCCAGGTGTGTCTCCAGGTGTGTCCCCAGGTGTGTCTCCAGGTGTATCTCCAGGTGTGTCTTCAGGTGTGTCTCCAGGTGTGTCTCCAGGTGTGTCTCCAGGTGTGTCTCCAGGTGTGTTTCCAGGTGTGTCCCCAGGTGTGTTTCCAGGTGTGTCTCCAGGTGTGTCCCCAGGTGTGTCCCCAGGTGTGTCCCCAGGTGTGTCTCCAGGTGTGTCTCCAGGTGTGTCTCCAGGTGTGTTTCCAGGTGTGTCCCCAGGTGTGTTTCCAGGTGTGTCTCCAGGTGTGTCCCCAGGTGTGTCTCCAGGTGTGTCCCCAGGTGTGTCCCCAGGTGTGTCCCCAGGTGTGTTTCCAGGTGTGTCTCCAGGTGTGTCCCCAGGTGTGTCTCCAGGTGTGTCCCCAGGTGTGTCCCCAGGTGTGTCTCCAGGTGTGTGTGCCTACCTGTGACCCGTTGAAGACCCCGACCTGGACGATGCGCCCTTGTTTCTGCTGGTAGTTCATGATGCTATAAGTCGCGAAGCGCCGGTCGCCGTCGTCGTTAAACTCGATGCGTCCCGTCAGACCGTCGGGATACTTCGATGACATCAGCACTCTGGAGAGCCAATCAGAGAGCAGAACACAACATTACATCACCCGATCACCAAACTTTTAAAAAAAACCTTTAAACTGGCATTCCTCACTGATGGCCGACGAAGGTAAAACATTTAAATGTCGAAGACAATCAGTTAAATACTTGACAGAATAAAGGATACAGAGCCCTTTCAGATTGACCTGGTGTCAATGTAAACAGTGTGCAGGTTTTTCTTTCAATCAATCTTTCAATCAATCAATGTTTATTTATAGCCCAATATCACAATTACATTTGTCTCAGTGGTCTTCACAGTTTGTACAGAATATCAGTATGACAATACGACACCCTCTGTCCTCAGACCCTCTGTCCTCAGACCCTCTGTCCTTAGACCCTCTGTCCTTAGACCCTCTGTCCTCAGACCCTCTGTCCTTAGACCCTCTGTCCTCAGACCCTCTGTCCTCAGACTCTCTGTCCTCAGACTCTCTGTCCTCAGACCCTCTGTCCTCAGACCCTCTGTCCTCAGACCCTCTGTCCTTAGACCCTCTGTCCTTAGACCCTCTGTCCTCAGACCCTCTGTCCTCAGACCCTCTGTCCTTAGATCCTCTGTCCTTAGACCCTCACATCGGAGAAAACGCACAGTTTAAAGGGAACATGGGAGAAACCTCAGGGAGAGCAGCAGAGGAGGATCCTCTCCAGGACGGACAGACTGCAATAGATGCCGTGTGTAAATTGAAAAGATAATACATTTGCAACATATTTCATACATATTTTTTATTTAAAACAATTTACACATTTAAAAAGCTGATATAGGACACAGACCCCCTCAAGTTCGGATAGTGGGGGGGTCCGGGTTAGAGCAATACACCCTCACCTATTTTTATATTGCCTTTTTCAAAATCTATATCTGTATCTTGATGTGTCCTTAGGCAAGATACTGTGTGTGTGTGTGTGTGTGTGTGTGTGTGTGTGTGTGTGTGTGTGTGTGTGTGTGTGTGTGTGTGTGTGTGTGTGTGTGTGTGTGTGTGTGTGTGTGTGTGTGTGTGTGTGTGTATAAATGCATCTATGTTCTAGTACACCAGGTTTACTTTGGATCTGCGCTTCAGGTGAACTTACAGAAACCGCTTTTTTTTTTACCGCTTTTCTTTTCATTCATCTTTTACATTTTAAAACAATTTACCCGTTTATGACCTATTTGGTCCGTGAGCAACTATCGGTATTAATAATCCTCAGCTGCAGTGTGTGTGGGGGTGAATGTTATCGTTGTGCAGGAGTCAGACTGCTGAAAGTCTGAAGTGGAGCAGGTCACATGATCAGCGGGATGTCTGAAGTGGAGCAGGTCACATGATCAGCAGGATGTCTGAAGTGGAGCAGGTCACATGATCAGCGGGATGTGAGAGGACGGAGGATTGAGGTCAGTCTGAGCGACGGACAGCGTTATTATCCCCGTGTCAGATCAGTGGAGCGAGTCCTGTTATATCTGAACACTGCAGAAGCATCGATGTACCCATACACCCTTCATTGTGTTTTATTGTCAGAGTTCATTCCAGACACTTTTTTTACGCTGCTGGACAATCTTTCACTGATGCACTTCTCAAAGAAAGTGAAGTGACTGTTATTTTGTATTTACTGATTGTTGTTCTTTGTATGTCTTAATGCAGGGGCGTCAAACTCAATTTCATCGCGGGCCACATTCGCATTATGGTTGCACTCAAAGGGCCGGTTGTAACTTTAAGACTATATAAAAATACATATATAAATATTTAACATATTTAAAATAATGTATTATATTACATTATTGCTCTGCATTGGATTATTATCAGATAGGGTGATACCTTCATAATTAACTACGTCTGAAAGCAGAAGTCTAGGGCAAATAATTGCAGGTCTCTTCAGTGAGAATGTCACAAAATGATTTAAAAAGAAAAGCCACATTCTGGAAAACAAGTCAAAATCAAAAAATAAAAGTGACATTTTGAAAAAAAAGTGACATTTAAAAAAGAAAAGTCAAATTCTGAGAGAAAAGTAAAATTTCAGATGCATTGTGGGACATGTAGTTTATGGGCAACGTGCCTCTGTAAAGTAGCATGTAACCGTATAATAAAATCATATTTTTTGCAAGCTCTTGTGGGGCCACATAAAATGAAGTCGCGGGCCGGATTTGGCCCCCGGGCCTTGAGTTTGACACCCCTGTCTTAATGTGTGCATATATAAATGTGACTTGTACTATATATACATATTCTTATACATATTTTTATATATATTTGTTTTTGTATTATGGATTGTGGGAAACTGTATTTCGATCTCTCTGTTCACACAAACTGAAAGATTGACAATAAAGTTGACTTTGATTCTTTGACTTCACGGTCTATATTTTCTACTTTTTAACGCTGCTTTAGTTCTATTTTCTTTCTAATAATAGTGTTACGGTTTAACTCGTACCTTCACAGTAGAAAGCAATGTGTGGTTGTTAATGGAAAACAGTCTGACCTGTTGATCCAACAAAAGGGTGTACCCCAAGGATCAACTCTGGGCCCACTTCTGTTCTCTATTTACATAAATGATGTATCTTCTTGTCTCATTCATTGTTGTACTCACCTTTATGCTGATGACACCGTCATATATACATCCAAATCAGATTTTTCACAAATTCAGATCTGTCTCCAATCGGATTTTAATATCTTACAGGACTGGCTATCACACAATAAACTACTGCTCAACAAAACAACATCTCACACCATGGTCTTTGGTAGCAGGCAGAAGCTCAGATCCAGACCCAATGTAGTAATAACACATACATCAGATCTTGCTCCACACAGCCTACAACAGACGATGCAGATTGTTCTTGGTTGTCCTCTTCGTACACATCACTGCACGATGTATAACCAACTTAGATGGCCTTCTTTAAATGTAAGAAGACACGCATTGGCTCCAGCTGATATTTAAATGCATGTATCTTAACTATCCCCCTTAGTTAAAGCAGTATTTCGTACCCTACTCACCAATTCATCAAGTTAGACATTCTGTTCAGGTTTATTTCTCTGTCCTCTGCAAAACAATGGATTGTCAGAAGAGCGTTCGTGTTCAAAGCCCAACTGACTGGAACACTTTACCTGCTGCCGTTAGACCTCTGTCTTCACTGGGTTCATTTAAACATCTCACTTTCAGCTGCTCTGCACTTGGTATTAATGATATTGATGAAACTGATATTGATGAAACTGATTTGATGAAACTGATTTGATGAAACTGATTTGATGAAACTGATTTGATGAAACTGATATTGATGAAACTGATTTGATGAAACTGATTTGATGAAACTGATTTGATGAAACTGATATTAATGAAACTGATATTGATGAAACTGATTTGATGAAACTGATATTGATGAAACTGATATTGATGAAACTGATTTGATGAAACTGATATTGATGAAACTGATATTGATGAAACTGATTTGATGAAACTGATATTGATGAAACTGATATTGATGAAACTGATTTGATGAAACTGATTTGATGAAACTGATATTGATGAAACTGATATTGATGAAACTGATTTGATGAAACTGATATTGATGAAACTGATATTAATGAAACTGATTTGATGAAACTGATATTGATGAAACTGATATTGATGAAACTGATTTGATGAAACTGATATTAATGAAACTGATTTGATGAAACTGATATTAATGAAACTGATATTAATGAAACTGATATTAATGAAACTGATTTGATGAAACTGATATTAATGAAACTGATTTGATGAAACTGATTTGATGAAACTGATATTGATGAAACTGATATTGATGAAACTGATATTAATGAAACTGATTTGATGAAACTGATATTGATGAAACTGATATTGATGAAACTGATTTGATGAAACTGATATTGATGAAACTGATTTGATGAAACTGATTTAATGAAACTGATATTAATGAAACTGATATTGATGAAACTGATTTAATGAAACTGATATTAATGAAACTGATATTGATGAAACTGATTTGATGAAACTGATTTGATGAAACTGATATTGATGAAACTGATATTGATGAAACTGATTTGATGAAACTGATATTGATGAAACTGATATTGATGAAACTGATTTGATGAAACTGATTTGATGAAACTGATTTGATGAAACTGATATTGATGAAACTGATTTGATGAAACTGATATTGATGAAACTGATTTTAATGAAACTGATATTGATGAAACTGATTTGATGAAACTGATATTGATGAAACTGATTTGCTCGACTGTCTCAAGTTGTAATGATTGTGTGCATCGCTTGAATCACTTGTACGTGGTTTGTCTTGTGTGTCATGTTTTGCGTTGTGTCTTTTTGTTTGAGTCTGTAAGTTGTTGCTGTTGTCGCGACCCCCTTGGAAACGAGACGGTGCATCTCAAGGGGTTTATCCCAATCAATAACATTTCTATATATATATCTAGTCATCTTGAAAAGTATATACAATATATATATATATATATTTTGAGATGTTTAAATTCTAGTATTGTTTATTTCTACTCTTTTATTTCTACTTTTGTTTTGTTGTTGTTTACGCTGCTCTTTCGCAAACATTTCCCACCGTGGGATCAATAAAGAACCTCTTAGCTTGTCTCTTAGCTGATAACATAATAGAGAACCAAACCATCATAATATTAATATGAATACAAACAATACAATTATAACAATAATGAGCAGAAATCTGATATAAATAAATGAAGGCGTACATTGATGTGAATCTGGTATTACTGGCTGCTACCCTCTGTCTGAAACCAGAGCCCAGTCTGCTCTGTTGTGATTGGTCAACCGCTTAGAGATGTCCCGCCCCAATAGGAGCACGAGTGTTACATAGTGATGTCACAAAGGAGTCCAATGGAGGTGTTTCAGGTAGTACAGGGGAACTGTGTGTGACAGAAACTCCCTCTGGAGGGAACACAGGGATTTCAGCCTCTGCAGACCATTGACATGCACTAGAACCTATAGAACACCACAGAAGAAGAATAGCACCCCTTTAAGTAAACACAAGGAGGAGGGAAGTGTAACTCGTGAATCTGCATAACATGAGAAAAGTTTAGCTTTACTGCATTATGCCCTCCCCCCCCCCAAGGCACACACACGCGCACGCACACACACACACAGGCACACACACGCGCACGCACACACACACACAGGCACACACACACACGCACACACACACACACGCACGCACGCACGCACACACACACACACACACACACACACACACACACACACACACACACACACACACACACACAGGCACACACACGCGCACGCACACACACACACACAGGCACACACACACACACACACACACACACACAGGCACACACACACACACACACACACACGCACGCACACGGAGAGGCTGATGGTATCACTCCTTGTCTTTCTGAGAAACATGAATGAGCTGAAGCATCCGACCTGTCTGTAAGCAACTACACCTAGCTCTAATCCATACATGTAAACGAGACGTGCCACAAGAGGCTGCTCTCAAACCCCTGAAGCCAAAGCAGAGTCCATGAAGAGCACAGTGCTGTGCGGAGCCATGGCTGCATGGAACACACGGCCACA
>NW_027263500.1:0-53556 GCF_902827115.2 Pseudochaenichthys georgianus
TCTCGACTTTAAAACCGTCCACATAAACCTCTGCAGGCGCTGATTTCTGATTTATTTACTTCTTCCATAAAATTAACAAACAAATAAACAAAAAACATAATCAGGGCAACGTGAGGTCAACACTGTATATAACAGCTGATCATCAGGTTGATCAAAATAAATCCAAACTATATTCTCAGAATATTTTAAAACCTAAATTAATTGGAATATTTTAATTTATAGTCAACACAGAAAATGGCTCTAACATTCCAGCCCCTAATCACCGAGAATAAGGCTATTGCAGCAACTCGTAAATAGAGCCAATATTCAAAACAGATATAATCTTTTTCGACTTAACATAAACATGTCAGAGTTCATGGATGAAATTCATCTTGAGTTCATTTAAAAACATTTCTTTTTCTAACTATAGTCGAGTTCCAAGGAATTACCAGGAAGAAAATGTGAAGCTGAATTTAGATATTGGGTTTACTGCCGCCTAAAAACACATTTCCTATTCATCTGCATTTCGCTAAATATCTACCCTCGCTAATTGCCGCTTTGGGATTCAGTGGCGAGCGCAGAAGAGGTTGAATGTGTCCTCCAGCCATGTCCTGCGCTCCCCCCACCTGTCGGGGGTCCTTCATCCTGTCTAATTAAAAACTGCTAATTTGTTCAGGATCCAGAAGCGGAGCAGAGGTCACGAGCCTCCGTGTGAAAATACACCACAGTGTGTGTGGTACATTTCCAGAGACACATCCTTTACCCAAGTACAAGTACAGATACTCGTGTTTAAAAATACTCTGGTGAAAGTAGAAGTACTGACTAAACTTCTTTACTCAAGTCAAATAAAGAGGCTTTGAAGTGTGCTTCAGTAAAAAGTACCCATAACTAGCAGCTGCTTTAAAGAGTACCTGACCTCCCTTTATATCAATAGAACAATAATGTCATTGTTAGCTAATGAATGTTTCCATGGCAACATGACAACGTTTCCATTGGTCCCTCTTCTTTAGAGAAGACCAGGAAGTGATGGATACACGGATCGTGTTCCAACCAATAGGCACGCAGTGAATAATGACCACGCACCAACACACATTCAGACTAAAGGAACCAGCTGTTTGGAACATGAGAGAAGTAGAAAGTACAGGTATTTGTGTTCAACATGAGAGAAGTAGAAAGTACAGGTATTTGTGTTCAACATGAGAGAAGTAGAAAGTACAGGTATTTGAGTTCAACATGTAAGAAGTAGAAAGTACAGGTATTTGTGTTCAACATGAGAGAAGTAGAAAGTTCAGGTATTTGAGTTCAACATGTAAGAAGTAGAAAGTACAGGTATTTGGGTTCAACATGTAAGAAGTAGAAAGTACAGGTATTTGGGTTCAACATGTAAGAAGTAGAAAGTACGGGTATTTGAGTTCAACATGTAAGAAGTAGAAAGTACAGGTATTTGAGTTCAACATGTAACAAGTAGAAAGTACAGGTATTTGGGTTCAACATGTGAGAAGTAGAAAGTACAGGTATTTGGGTTCAACATGTAAGAAGTAGAAAGTACAGGTATTTGGGTTCAACATGTAAGAAGTAGAAAGTACAGGTATTTGAGTTCAACATGAGAGAAGTAGAAAGTACAGGTATTTGAGTTCAACATGAGAGGAGTAGAAAGTACAGGTATTTGGGTTCAACATGTGAGAAGTAGAAAGTACAGGTATTTGGGTTCAACATGTAAGAAGTAGAAAGTACAGGTATTTGAGTTCAACATGTAAGAAGTAGAAAGTACAGGTATTTGGGTTCAACATGTAGAAGTAGAAAGTACAGGTATTTGAGTTCAACATGAGAGAAGTAGAAAGTACAGGTATTTGGGTTCAACATGTAAGAAGTAGAAAGTACAGGTATTTGAGTTCAACATGTAAGAAGTAGAAAGTACAGGTATTTGGGTTCAACATGTAAGAAGTAGAAAGTACAGGTATTTGAGTTCAACATGTGAGAAGTAGAAAGTACAGGTATTTGAGTTCAACATGAAGAAGTAGAAAGTACAGGTATTTGGTTCAACATGTAAGAAGTAGAAAGTACAGGTATTTGGGTTCAACATGTAGAAGTAGAAAGTACAGGTATTTGAGTTCAACATGTAAGAAGTAGAAAGTACAGGTATTTGAGGTTCAACATGTAAGAAGTAGAAAGTACAGGTATTTGAGTTCAACATGTAAGAAGTAGAAAGTACAGGTATTTGAGTTCAACATGTAGAAGTAGAAAGTACAGGTATTTGGGTTCAACATGTAAGAAGTAGAAAGTACAGGTATTTGAGTTCAACATGAGAGAAGTAGAAAGTACAGGTATTTGAGTTCAACATGTAGAGAAGTAGAAAGTACAGGTATTTGAGTTCAACATGTAGAAGTAGAAAGTACAGGTATTTGGGTTCAACATGTAAGAAGTAGAAAGTACAGGTATTTGAGTTCAACATGTGAGAAGTAGAAAGTACAGGTATTTGAGTTCAACATGAAGAAGTAGAAAGTACAGGTATTTGAGTTCAACATGAGAGAAGTAGAAAGTACAGGTATTTGAGTTCAACATGTAAGAAGTAGAAAGTACAGGTATTTGAGTTCAACATGTAGAAGTAGAAAGTACAGGTATTTGAGTTCAACATGTAAGAAGTAGAAAGTACAGGTATTTGAGTTCAACATGTAGAAGTAGAAAGTACAGGTATTTGAGTTCAACATGTAAGAAGTAGAAAGTACAGGTATTTGAGTTCAACATGTAAGAAGTAGAAAGTACAGGTATTTGGTTCACATGTAAGAAGTAGAAAGTACAGGTATTTGAGTTCAACATGAGAGAAGTAGAAAGTACAGGTATTTGAGTTCAACATGTAGAAGTAGAAAGTACAGGTATTTGGTTCAACATGTAAGAAGTAGAAAGTACAGGTATTTGGTTCAACATGTAAGAAGTAGAAATACAGGTATTTGAGTTCAACATGTAGAAGTAGAAAGTACAGGTATTTGAGTTCAACATGTAGAAGTAGAAAGTACAGGTATTTGAGTTCAACATGTAAGAAGTAGAAAGTACAGGTATTTGAGTTCAACATGTAAGAAGTAGAAGTACAGGTATTTGTTCAACATGTAAGAAGTAGAAAACAGGTATTTGAGTTCAACATGAAAGTAGAAAGTACAGGTATTTGAGTTCAACATGTAGAGAAGTAGAAAGTACAGGTTTTGGAGTTCAACATGTAAGAAGTAGAAAGTACAGGTATTTGGGTTCAACATGTAAGAAGTAGAAAGTACAGGTATTTGAGTTCAACATGTAAGAAGTAGAAAGTACAGGTATTTGAGTTCAACATAAGAAGTAGAAAGTACAGGTATTTGGTTCAACATGTAAAGTAGAAAGTACAGGTATTTGAGTTCAACATGTAAGAAGTAGAAAGTACAGGTATTTGAGTTCAACATGAAGAAGTAGAAAGTACAGGTATTTGGTTCAACATGTAGAAGTAGAAAGTACAGGTATTTGAGTTCAACATGTAAGAAGTAGAAAGTACAGGTATTTGGTTCAACATGTAGAAGTAGAAAGTACAGGTATTTGAGTTCAACATGTAAGAAGTAAGAAGTACAGGTATTTGAGTTCAACATGTAGAGAAGTAGAAAGTACAGGTATTTGTTCAACATGTAAGAAGTAGAAAGTACAGGTATTTGAGTTCAACATGTAAGAAGTAGAAAGTACAGGTATTTGGTTCACATGTAGAAGTAGAAAGTACAGGTATTTGGTTCAACATGTAAGAAGTAGAAAGTACAGGTATTTGAGTTCAACATGTAAGAAGTAGAAAGTACAGGTATTTGGGTTCAACATGTAAGAAGTAGAAGTACAGGTATTTGGTTCAACATGTAAGAAGTAGAAAGTACAGGTATTTGAGTTCAACATGTAGAAGTAGAAAGTACAGGTATTTGGTTCAACATGAAGAAGTAGAAAGTACAGGTATTTGTTCAACATGTAGAAGTAGAAAGTACAGGTATTTGGTTCAACATGTAAGAAGTAGAAAGTACAGGTATTTGAGTTCAACATGTAAGAGTAGAAAGTACAGGTATTTGAGTTCAACATGTGAGAAGTAGAAAGTACAGGTATTTGAGTTCAACATGTGAGAAGTAGAAAGTACAGGTATTTGAGTTCACATGTGAGAAGTAGAAAGTACAGGTATTTGTTCAACATGTGAGAAGTAGAAAGTACAGGTATTTGGTTCAACATGTAAGAAGTAGAAGTACAGGTATTTAGTTCAACATGTAAGAAGTAGAAAGTACAGGTATTTGAGTTCAACATGTAAGAAGTAGAAAGTACAGGTATTTGGGTTCAACATGTAAGAAGTAGAAAGTACAGGTATTTTGAGTTCAACATGTGAGAAGTAGAAGTACAGGTATTTGAGTTCAACATGTAAGATAGAAAGTACAGGTATTTGAGTTCAACATGTAGAAGTAGAAAGTACAGGTATTGTGTTCAACATGTAAAAGTAGAAAGTACAGGTATTTGAGTTCAACATGTAAGAAGTAAAAGTACAGGTATTTGTTCAACATGTAAGAAGTAGAAAGTACAGGTATTTGAGTTCAACATGTGAGAAGTAGAAAGTACAGGTATTTGAGTTCAACATGTAAGAAGTAGAAAGTACAGGTATTTGGTTCAACATGTAAAAGTAGAAAGTACAGGTATTTGGTTCAACATGTAAGAAGTAGAAAGTACAGGTATTTGAGTTCAACATGTAAGAAGTAGAAAGTACAGGTATTGGTTCAACATGTAAGAAGTAGAAAGTACAGGTATTTGAGTTCAACATGTAAGAAGTAGAAAGTACAGGTATTTGAGTTCAACATGTAAGAAGTAGAAAGTACAGGTATTTGAGTTCAACATGAGAAGTAGAAAGTACAGGTATTTGAGTTCAACATGTAAGAAGTAGAAAGTACAGGTATTTGGTTCAACATGTAAGAAGTAGAAAGTACAGGTATTTGAGTTCAACATGTAAGAAGTAGAAAGTACAGGTATTTGAGTTCAACATGTAAGAAGTAGAAAGTACAGGTATTTGTTCAACATGTAAGAAGTAGAAAGTACAGGTATTTGAGTTCACATGTAAGAAGTAGAAAGTACGGTATTTGTGTTCAACATGTAAGAAGTAGAAAGTTCAGGTATTTGAGTTCAACATGTAAGAAGTAGAAATACAGGTATTTGAGTTCACATGAGAGAAGTAGAAAGTACAGGTATTTGAGTTCAACATGTAAGAAGTAGAAAGTACAGGTATTTGGTTCAACATGTAAGAAGTAGAAAGTACAGGTATTTGGTTCAACATGTAAGAAGTAGAAAGTACAGGTATTTGAGTTCAACATGTGGAAGTAGGAAGTACAGGTATTTGGGTTCAACATGTAAGAAGTAGAAAGTACAGGTATTTGGTTCAACATGTAAGAAGTAGAAAGTACAGGTATTTGAGTTCAACATGTAAGAAGTAGAAAGTACAGGTATTTGAGTTCAACATGTAAGAAGTAGAAAGTACAGGTATTTGAGTTCAACATGTAAGAAGTAGAAAGTACAGGTATTTGGTTCAACATGTGAGAAGTAGAAAGTACAGGTATTTGAGTTCAACATGTAAGAAGTAGAAAGTACAGGTATTTGAGTTCAACATGTAGAAGTAGAAAGTACAGGTATTTGGTTCAACATGTGAGAAGTAGAAAGTACAGGTATTTGTTCAACATGTAAGAAGTAGAAAGTACAGGTATTTGTTCAACATGTAAGAGTAGAAAGTACAGGTATTTGGTTCAACATGTAGAAGTAGAAAGTACAGGTATTTGGGTTCAACATGTAAGAAGTAGAAAGTACAGGTATTTGAGTTCAACATGTGAGAAGTAGAAAGTACAGGTATTTGAGTTCAACATGTAAGAAGTAAAAGTACAGGTATTTGAGTCAACATGTAAGAAGTAGAAAGTACAGGTATTTGAGTTCAACATGTAGAAGTAGAAAGTACAGGTATTTGAGTTCAACATGTAGAAGTAGAAAGTACAGGTATTTGGTTCAACATGTAAGAAGTAGAAAGTACAGGTATTTGAGTTCAACATGTAAGAAGTAGAAAGTACAGGTATTTGGTTCAACATGTAAGAAGTAGAAAGTACAGGTATTTGGTTCAACATGTAAGAGTAGAAAGTACAGGTATTTGAGTTCAACATGTAAGAAGTAGAAAGTACAGGTATTTGGTTCAACATGTAAGAAGTAGAAAGTACAGGTATTTGTGTTCAACATGTGAGAAGTAGAAAGTACAGGTATTTGGTTCAACATGTAGAAGTAGAAAGTACAGGTATTTGGGTTCAACATGTAAGAAGTAGAAAGTACAGGTATTTGAGTTCAACATGTAGAAGTAGAAAGTACAGGTATTTGAGTTCAACATGTAGAAGTAGAAAGTACAGGTATTTGGTTCAACATGTAAAGTAGAAAGTACAGGTATTTGAGTTCAACATGTGAGAAGTAGAAAGTACAGGTATTTGGTTCAACTGTAAGAAGTAGAAAGTACAGGTATTTGGTTCAACATGTAAGAAGTAGAAAGTACAGGTATTTGGTTCAACATGTGAGAAGTAGAAAGTACAGGTATTTGAGTTCAACATGTAAGAAGTAGAAAGTACAGGTATTTGGTTCAACATGTAAGAAGTAGAAAGTACAGGTATTTGAGTTCAACATGTGAGAAGTAGAAAGTACAGGTATTTGAGTTCAACATGTAAGAAGTAGAAAGTACAGGTATTTGTTCAACATGTAAGAAGTAGAAAGTACAGGTATTTGAGTTCAACATGAAGAAGTAGAAAGTACAGGTATTTGAGTTCAAACATGTAAGAAGTAGAAAGTACAGGTATTTGTTCAACATGTAAGAAGTAGAAAGTACAGGTATTTGAGTTCAACATGTGAGAAGTAGAAAGTACAGGTATTTGAGTTCAACATGTAAGAGTAGAAAGTACAGGTATTTGAGTTCAACATGTAAGAAGTAGAAAGTACAGGTATTTGAGTTCAACATGTAGAAGTAGAAAGTACAGGTATTTGGTTCAACATGTAAGAAGTAGAAAGTACAGGTATTTGAGTTCAACATGTAAGAAGTAGAAAGTACAGGTATTTGAGTTCAACATGTAAGAAGTAGAAAGTACAGGTATTTGTTCAACATGTAGAAGTAGAAAGTACAGGTATTTGAGTTCAACATGTAAGAAGTAGAAAGTACAGGTATTTGGTTCACATGTAAGAAGTAGAAAGTACAGGTATTTGTTCAACATGTAAGAGGTAGAAAGTACAGGTATTTGAGTTCAACATATAAGAAGTAGAAAGTACAGGTATTTGAGTTCAACATATAAGAAGTAGAAAGTACAGGTATTTGGGTTCAACATGTGAGAAGTAGAAAGTACAGTATTGAGTTCAACATGTAAGAGGTAGAAAGTACAGGTATTTGGTTCAACATATAAGAAGTAGAAAGTACAGGTATTTGGTTCAACATGTGAGAGTAGAAAGTACCGGTATTTGAGTTCAAACATGTAAGAAGTAGAAGTAAAGGTATTTTGGGTTCAACATGTGAGAAGTAGAAAGTACAGGTATTTGAGTTCAACATGTAAGAAGTAGAAAGTATAGGTATTTGGGTTCAACATGTAAGAAGTAGAAAGTACAGGTATTTAGGTTCAACATGTGAGAAGTAGAAAGTACAGGTATTTGAGTTCAACATGTAAGAAGTAGAAAGTACAGGTATTTGAGTTCAACATGTAAGAAGTAGAAAGTACAGGTATTTAGGTTCAACATGTAAGAGGTAGAAAGTACAGGTATTTGTGTTCAACATGTGAGAAGTAGAAAGTACAGGTATTTGAGGTTCAACATGTAAGAAGTAGAAAGTACAGGTATTTGAGTTCAACATGTAAGAGTAGAAAGTACAGGTATTTAGGTTCAACATGTAAGAAGTAGAAAGTTACAGGTATTTAGGTTCAACATGTAAGAGGTAGAAAGTACGGTATTTGAGTTCAACATATAAGAAGTAGAAAGACAGGTATTTAGTTCAACATGTAAGAAGTAGAAAGTACAGGTATTTGAGTTCAACATGTAAGAAGTAGAAAGTACAGGTATTTGAGTTCAACATGTAAGAAGTAGAAAGTACAGGTATTGGGTTCAACATGTAAGAAGTAGAAAGTACAGGTATTTGTGTTCAACATGTAAGAAGTAGAAAGTACAGGTATTTGAGGTCAACATATAAGAAGTAGAAAGTACAGGTATTTGTGTTCAACATGTAAGAAGTAGAAAGTACAGGTATTTGAGTTCAACATGTAAGAAGTAGAAAGTACAGGTATTTGGGTTCAACATGTAAGAAGTAGAAAGTACAGGTATTTAGGTTCAACATGTGAGAAGTAGAAAGTACAGGTATTTGGGTTCAACATGTAAGAAGTAGAAAGTACAGGTATTTGAGTTCAGAATGTAAGAAGTAGAAAGTACAGGTATTTGAGTTCAACATGTAAGAAGTAGAAAGTACAGGTATTTGGGTTCAACATGTGAGAAGTAGAAAGTACAGGTATTTGGGTTCAACATGTGAGAAGTAGAAAGTACAGGTATTTGGGTTCAACATCTAAGAAGTAGAAAGTACAGGTATTTGAGTTCAACATGTAAGAAGTAGAAAGTACAGGTATTTGGGTTCAACATGTAAGAAGTAGAAAGTACAGGTATTTGGGTTCAACATGTAAGAAGTAGAAAGTACAGGTATTTGGGTTCAACATGTAAGAAGTAGAAAGTACAGGTATTTGGGTTCAACATGTAAGTAAATAAGAAAGTACAGGTATTTGGGTTCAACATGTGAGAAGTAGAAAGTACAGGTATTTGGGTTCAACATGTGAGAAGTAGAAAGTACAGGTATTTGGGTTCAACATGTAAGAAGTAGAAAGTACAGGTATTTGGGTTCAACATCTAAGAAGTAGAAAGTACAGGTATTTGGGTTCAACATCTAAGAAGTAGAAAGTACAGGTATTTGGGTTCAACATGTAAGAAGTAGAAAAGTACAGGTATTTGGGTTCAACATGTGAGAAGTAGAAAGTACAGGTATTTGGGTTCAACATCTAAGAAGTAGAAAGTACAGGTATTTGAGTTCAACATGTAAGAAGTAGAAAGTACAGGTATTTGGGTTCAACATGTGAGAAGTAGAAAGTACAGGTATTTGGGTTCATCATGTGAGAAGTAGAAAGTACAGGTATTTGAGTTCAACATGTAAGAAGTAGAAAGTACAGGTATTTGTGTTCAACATGTAAGAAGTAGAAAGTACAGGTATTTGTGTTCAACATGTAAGAAGTAGAAAGTACAGGTATTTGGGTTCAACATGTAAGAAGTCAAAGTAAAAAGTCATGGAGTAAAGTACTGATACCAGAAACATGTATTTAAGTACAGCAACAAAGTATTTGTACTCCGATACTTCCCACCTCTGTACATTTCTACAAGGGGCAGGGACTCAGGCATGCTATACTGGAGTAAATATAGAGTGGGTGGGGGGGGGATATTCAGGGACAGGAGCAGCTGTTGGCTTCAGTGGAAAGCAATCAGTCATCTCTAAACTACCACAATGTACAAAAACCCATCGCGGTAACTTTACTGCAAAGAACTGGACAAATAACCAACTAATAACCAAGACTCTCCTAAAGTACATGTGTAGCCCTGCTTTACTTTGGTTGTAGTCAGATCTAGTAAAGTGATACAGTTAAGATAAAGGTACTTTATTGATCCCAAGTTGGGAAATGTGTGTGTTGCAGCAGCATAACAAGGCATGGCGTTGTACTTTTAATTGTATTATTAAAAGACTGGAAATAAATGTCAACATCTCAATAGGATTAAAATAGCAAAAATAAATCTGAATCAGAATAACTTAGTTTGTCCCACGGACAGCTTAATGTTACCGAAGAAGCATGCATACACAAAAAGAAACAAATGTAAAAGAAAAATTACGCAATTTATAGTTTTACCAGTTCACAGATAAAGCAGAAAGGTATATATTAGACAGGTATTAATGGCACATATTGCACATAATTGGGTTTAAGACTAATTAGAAAACAAAAGGACATGTTCACTCTGAAACCAAACAGACCATAGCTCGGTAAAGGGCTGTGGCGCTAACCCGTTAGCCTCCTACCAGGTTGTTAAAGAAATATCTTTTTGCTTTAAATATATGACAAAGTACGTTCATGACTTTCTCCAACTGTGAGCTAAAGACCAGTGACTATTCCTCCTCTGAATCCATCTTATGGACGTGTGTGTGTTGACTGTGGCTGTTCAGACGCTCCTCTCGTCTCTATAAAGAGCTTCAGATCTCAGTCCCTGCCGATGTCCGGACTCCGCTGCCCAGGGGAAAGTGAAAAGGGCAGCGCTGCAATGCGTTAATCCCCCCAAAACGCATTCCAGCTCTGTGTCATCCCACCAGACAACTGTGGGCGCTTTGCATGCGTCCCTGCAGGGCTGCAGCATGTCCGCTAAGCTGCTGTTGATGTCGCGCAGCTGCTAGCATGAACATGTGTGCAGAAATAACGCTGAATTATGAATCGGTGCACGTGGCTTTAACAAAGCGGAGCAGGACTCTAGGCGGGGGGTTTCCAATCATGCATTGCGTCTTCCCAAAATGTCCAACGTGTCGCCTTACAGAGATTTTTTATTTTTAGCCCTGGGTGGTTCGTGTGAGGTTCCCTTTGGATCCCGAGGCCTTTTTTAAAAGCGGTAGGTGGAGCTTCGCCTCTCTCCTGTCCCCAGACCTGAGTTTGGGTCACTGTGGTCGGGTGTCTCCACTCTCCGGTCTCCTGTTGGTATCTCCTGGTTCCTTTCCTTTTCGAAGAGGCCGATCCTTCATCATCATCGAAGCCGAACCACACATCTTCAACACGTTTTGAAGTCATCTGAAGAGGCAAATCATCATCATCGAAACGTTGCAATGGATCAGCATAAGTATCGCACGGCGGGAGTCCAGGAGAAGTTGGAGATCCTCGGGGTGGAAGATGCCGACGGGAACCCAATCAGCGCCTTGACCATCTTGTCGCTTCTGGAACGCGTTTCCGGCATCATCGACAACGTCCAGTCCTGCCAGCAGCGCATGGAGGAGCGTCAGCTGGACCTGGAGAGCAACATCAAGAGCATCCAGGGGGACGTGATGAAGCTCGCCAAAGACCACACGGACACCAGCTGCACGGTGGAGAAACTGCTGCAGAAGACCCGCAAAGTCAGCGCCAACATCAAGGAAGTCCGCACGCGCGTCGAGAATCAAAACGTCCACGTGAAGAAGGTGGAAACCACGCAGGACGAGCTGCTCACACGCAACAAGTTCAGGGTCGTCATCTATCAGGTAAGCAGAGTCCAGTAAAACATGTCAAGATACGTTTGTGTGTCGTCGTTTCTGGAACAGAAGGTATAACTGAAACTGGAGGTTCTCCCGTTCTTTCAACAACTTCATGCATCGTCCTTCTGATGCAAAACAAATCGTTCAATCAATTGACAAGTCAGTCAAAGTAAGTCATTTAATAAGTGAAAAGGCATTTATGGGTTTATTTCAGTAAGTAGCGGACGAGAAGAGGGGCGGAGTCCTGTGGTAAAAGATGTCAAGATATACGTTTGTGTGTCGTGGTTTTTTTAAATCGTGAAGATGGAACGGAAGTTAAAACTGAGACTGGAGGTACCACGTTGTTCTTTTGATGCAAAAACAAGAATTTAAATTGATATGTCAGTCACAGTACGTTAGGTAGTAAGTAAAGTTTCACACCCTGGACTCCGAAAGCAAGTTATAGAAAAGCATCCTCCCTATTTAAAGAGCGCACACTCTATATCCAAAGTGCAAAACGACTTTAAAGGAGTCCTATTCTTCCAAAGTCATTCAATAAGTAATAATGCATGTGTGCGTTTAAGCATCTCAAATGTGAAGATTTCCTGCTGTTATAAATTGGCTTCGTCCAACTTTTGTACAATATTTCTATTCCCCACAATGACGCGAATTGACGTAATTACCCATCGTATAAGACAGAAACCCCAAAGCAGACAGCGACACTTGTTAACAAGTGCAATAAGAAATCCACAAGATAGAAAAATAAGAATGAAACCAAAGAATGAATTTGAAGTGATTTATTTTCTTGAATGAAATCACAAAATGTACCAAAACAAATACAATTCTGATTCTACATTTTCCAACATAAGCGACGGATATTCACACATTATCTGTGAGACACAGGACTTATTTTTTATCCAGTCTATTGACAAGAAAAATATATTATTTTTGAAGTTTAAACATGTGTAATGTTATTGCAATGTGGTTTAAAATACTGTCTTTGAGCTGTAGTTGCCAAATTATACTGCATTTTGAATGGAGCCCCTAAATAATATGGTACATTATTTAAATATACAAAAATCACCATTAATGTCGTGTTTTTTAAGAGTTAACAGTCAGAAAGTAATCAGGACTTTGTGTATGTCGCCTGGCAACAATACTATTCTGATTCAAATGATGCTGAATTCTGATTGGTGAACGGAATCATGTGTCATCATGTCCGAATTAAGCCCCGCCCACTTCAGAAGGCTGTTCCACAATAAAACGAGTTGGCCATGTTGTAGTGCTGTATGAATGTAGAATATAGTTATAATTATAATACATATTCCATATAGTGGTTCAAAATTCAATAGCATACAGACATTATATCCCATCATGCATTGCGGTTAAGGAAACACAGTTGGATAAGAGAAGAAAGTTGCGTGATTTATGGAAAACGTAGGTATATGTAGCTAAAATGTGAGCCGAGCAACGCATCGGAACACAAATAAATAAATAATTAAGATGTGAAAATACGCTTTACTTATGTCGTACGTTCACTCAAAATAAAAGCTCAACCTCAACATATGCCCCAAAGTCATTAAAATAGCTTATGTTAATATAATTATATCTAAATCAATTGTGCAATGATGTGATGAGACCGAAGGACCCAAGTAGTATCGCATAGTCTTTCATTTTTCCAATGAGCTAACTGGATAGTCGTCTTAATAAAATACAACAAATATTGTTTCAATGTTGTGTGTTATATCAGGAAACCGTAATAAGCGGATTGAGAGCCTTTAACAAACAGAAAATAAATAAAAAACACCGACTTGTATCAGTGGATTCTGTGGGTTTTCAAATCCACGTTTCTTTTATGGGGAACTGGAGAGTTAAGTTGAGAATACAAATCAGAGCAGGTTCATCTCCTCGAGGCGGGACACATGTGGGCCAGGCAGCGAGACCTACACTGAAATAAACTCTGACTCAATGCATTCAGCGGCAGAGGGGCGATGTCAGAAGTTTAACCCCCTCGACCCCAAAAACAATTTATAGAAAAGCATTCTCGTTATTTAAAGAGCACACACTCTTATCCAATGAGCGGACAGCTTTAAAGAGTCCCCTGTGGTGATGTTCAGGTGTATATCAGTAAGTAGTGTCTCTACTTTAAAGAGTCCTCTCCTGCTGATGTTCAGGTGTATATCAGTATGTAGTGTCTCTACTTTAAAGAGTCCTTCCTGCTGATGTTCAGGTGTATATCAGTATGTAGTGTCTCTACTTTAAAGAGTCCTCTCCTGCTGATGTTCAGGTGTATATCAGTATGTAGTGTCTCTACTTTAAAGAGTCCTCTCCAGCTGATGTTCAGGTGTATATCAGTGTGTAGTGTCTCTACTTTAAAGAGTCCTTCCTGCTGATGTTCAGGTGTATATCAGTATGTAGTGTCTCTACTTTAAAGAGTCCTCTCCTGCTGATGTTCAGGTGTATATCAGTATGTAGTGTCTCTACTTTAAAGAGTCCTCTCCTGCTGATGTTCAGGTGTATATCACTATATAGTGTCTCTACTTTAAAGAGTCCTCTCCTGCTGATGTTCAAGTGTATATCAGTATGTAGCGTCTCTACTTTAAAGAGTCCTCTCCTGCTGATGTTCAGGTGTATATCAGTGTGTAGTGTCTCTACTTTAAAGAGTCCTCTCCTGCTGATGTTCAGGTGTATCACTATATAGTGTCTCTACTTTAAAGAGTCCTCTCCTGCTGATGTTCAGGTGTATATCAGTATGTAGTGTCTCTACTTTAAAGAGTCCTCTCCTGCTGATGTTCAGGTGTATATCAGTATGTAGTGTCTCTACTTTAAAGAGTCCTCTCCAGCTGATGTTCAGGTGTATATCAGTATGTAGTGTCTCTACTTTAAAGAGTCCTCTCCTGCTGATGTTCAGGTGTGTATCAGTATGTAGTGTCTATACTGCCTGTGCTGCAGCACCTCTTTTCACCCTCTGTCTGAAACCAGAGCCCAGTCTGCTCTGATTGGTTAGCTGGCCGGCTCTTTTGTGATTAGTCAACCGCTTAGAGATGTCCCGCCCCTTAGTGAATCATGTCTCGCTAGCCAATACTAGCGCGAGTGTTCACTATTGATGTCACTATGTTTCGAAAGTAAACAAAGGGAGGGAACACAGGAATTTCATCCTTTGCAGGCAAAAAAAAAAGGACAAACGATCCTATTAGTTGTATTTAATTCAGTAGTCAGGGAGACGCATCCTCGTTAATGTTAAACTTCAGAACAGTAACCGGGTAACGATGTGCCTCTGACAGCTGCTGAGGATCCCTCACACAGGAAGCTATTCTGGGAGCGAAATATACTGCCGTCAAACCAGTCTAACGGGGGAAGAGAGAGGTGCAGGAATGAGTCCTAAAACCAGGAAATGAGTCAGCAGTTTATCACTTCCTGTTCCCTTGTCTGGAAGTCAATGGTTTTCTGAATCTGTTTTTGGTTGTTATCCTGAAATAAGGTCTGTGGTTAACCCAAGCTGAAGAGATTCAAATATAAATACGTCAGTAAATACCCCACTGGTGAATTTAAAAACAGAGGTTGCTAACAAGAGTCTAAATTAGAAGATTAAACGTCATCAAGCCCAACATTAGCCTCCTTTAGCTTAGCGGTGGAGACGTGAAGTCATGTGACCGTGCTGTAGTTCCTTTATAGCCCAACATTAGCCGCCTTTAGCTTAGCGGTGGTGACGTGAAGTCATGTGACCGTGCTCTAGTTCCTTTATAGCCCAACATTAGCCGCCTTTAGCTTAGCGGTGGTGACGTGAAGTCATGTGACCGTGCTGTAGTTCCTTTATAGCCCAACATTAGCCACCTTTAGCTTAGCGATGGTGACGTGAAGTCATGTGACCGTGCTGTAGTTCCTTTATAGCCCAACATTAGCCGCCTTTAGCTTAGCGGTGGTGACGTGAAGTCATGTGACCGTGCTGTAGTCCCTTTATAGCCCAACATTAGCCACCTTTAGCTTAGCGGTGGTGACGTGAAGTCATGTGACCGTGCTGTAGTTCCTTTATAGCCCAACATTAGCCACCTTTAGCTTAGCGGTAGTGACGTGAAGTCATGTGACCGTGCTGTAGTTCCTTTATAGCCCAACGTTAGCCGCCTTTAGCTTAGCGGTGGTGACGTGAAGTCATGTGACCGTGCTGTAGTTCCTTTATAGCCCAACATTAGCCACCTTTAGCTTAGCGATGGTGACGTGAAGTCATGTGACCGTGCTGTAGTCCCTTTATAGCCCAACGTTAGCCGCCTTTAGCTTAGCGATGGTGACGTGAAGTCATGTGACCGTGCTGTAGTCCCTTTATAGCCCAACATTAGCCTCCTTTAGCTTAGCGGTGGTGACGTGAAGTCATGTGACCGTGCTGTAGTTCCTTTATAGCCCAACATTAGCCTCCTTTAGCTTAGCGGTGGTGACGTGAAGTCATGTGACCGTGCTGTAGTCCCTTTATAGCCCAACATTAGCCTCCTTTAGCTTAGCGGTGGTGACGTGAAGTCATGTGACCGTGCTGTAGTCCCTTTATAGCCCAACATTAGCCTCCTTTAGCTTAGCGGTGGTGACGTGAAGTCATGTGACCGTGCTGTAGTTCCTTTATAGCCCAACATTAGCCTCCTTTAGCTTAGCGGTGGTGACGTGAAGTCATGTGACCGTGCTGTAGTTCCTTTATAGCCCAACATTAGCCTCCTTTAGCTTAGCGGTGGTGACGTGAAGTCATGTGACCGTGCTGTAGTTCCTTTATAGCCCAACATTAGCCTCCTTTAGCTTAGCGGTGGTGACGTGAAGTCATGTGACCGTGCTGTAGTTCCTTTATAGCCCAACATTAGCCTCCTTTAGCTTAGCGGTGGTGACGTGAAGTCATGTGACTGTGCTGTAGTCCCTTTATAGCCCAACATTAGCCTCCTTTAGCTTAGCGGTGGTGACGTGAAGTCATGTGACCGTGCTGTAGTCCCTTTATAGCCCAACATTAGCCTCCTTTAGCTTAGCGGTGGTGACGTGAAGTCATGTGACCGTGCTGTAGTTCCTTTATAGCCCAACATTAGCCTCCTTTAGCTTAGCGGTGGTGACGTGAAGTCATGTGACCGTGCTGTAGTTCCTTTATAGCCCAACATTAGCCTCCTTTAGCTTAGCGGTGGTGACGTGAAGTCATGTGACCGTGCTGTAGTTCCTTTATAGCCCAACATTAGCCTCCTTTAGCTTAGCGGTGGTGACGTGAAGTCATGTGACCGTGCTGTAATTCCTTTATAGCCCAACATTAGCCTCCTTTAGCTTAGCGGTGGTGACGTGAAGTCATGTGACCGTGCTGTAGTCCCTTTATAGCCCAACATTAGCCTCCTTTAGCTTAGCGGTGGTGACGTGAAGTCATGTGACCGTGCTGTAGTTCCTTTATAGCCCAACATTAGCCTCCTTTAGCTTAGCGGTGGTGACGTGAAGTCATGTGACCGTGCTGTAGTTCCTTTATAGCCCAACATTAGCCTCCTTTAGCTTAGCGGTGGTGACGTGAAGTCATGTGACCGTGCTGTAGTTCCTTTATAGCCCAACATTAGCCTCCTTTAGCTTAGCGGTGGTGACGTGAAGTCATGTGACCGTGCTGTAGCTCCTTTATAGCCCAACATTAGCCACCTTTAGCTTAGCGGTGGTGACGTGAAGTCATGTGACCGTGCTGTAGTTCCTTTATAGCCCAACATTAGCCACCTTTAGCTTAGCGGTGGTGACGTAAAGTCATGTGACCGTGCTGTAGCTCCTTTATAGCCCAACATTAGCCTCCTTTAGCTTAGCGGTGGTGACGTGAAGTCATGTGACCGTGCTGTAGTTCCTTTATAGCCCAACATTAGCCACCTTTAGCTTAGCGGTGGTGACGTGAAGTCATGTGACCGTGCTGTAATTACTTTATAGCCCAATGTTAGCCGTTCCATTGGCTTTTTGTGGACGAAACAAGGGAGATGCTGCCTTCAGGGTCTACTGCAGAAATATGACATCCCTGCACCACTTTACATACAGAGAGGGGTGGGAAGTATATCAGAAAGTGGAAGACCAGTACAGTTTAAGTCGATTGTATACACAGGGAGGCTGTGGCGTTGTGGACTAGTACGTTGGTGTTCGGATCCAGGGGGTTACAGGTTCAAACCCCACTGCAGTCAGCATGTCGTTGTGTCCTTGAGACACTTCACCCCGAATTGTTCCTGTGGGGATTGCCCTCAGTATTGAGTATGTAAGTCGTTTTGGATAAAAGCGTCCAACAAGTAACAGAAACGTGCAAATAACTTGATATAGTTTAAATAGATATAGTTGTGTGCATCAGTTACTCTTTGTATTCTTGCACTCCAGGTTTAGCTCGGCTTCTCTCCGTCCTCCAGTGACGTGTTGAGTTTCCTGATGACTGATGTCGGTTATTCTGAGGCGTCCGTTCCTCTCCTAATATGGAGCTTCAGCTGCTCATTTAACCAGGAAGCAGCATGCTGACCCTGGCGGCTGAATAATGAAGGCTGTGGCTATAATGAGAAAAATATAAATGTGTGTGTTTTCCGCCCTGGGCCCTCGCTGTTGTTCTCAACGCTGGACATCAGGGGACGGGCTGTCATTTTGTAACAACATAATGACTTTGAGATGTTTCTGTTGGGTGCAATGACAAAGCATGAGCCGTGCAGTTTAAAGTTCCCACAGGCCCTGAACACAACTCAAACCAGAGGTCAGCAGCTAACAGAGAGCATTTCAGTACTTAATTTTACTGCACAATCAATACTTTTATAACTTCAACTTGACTGGTAATACTTCCCCCCAAGTATACCGTTTTGAATGCAGGATTTATACTTGTATTTTCACAGTATATTATAAGTGCTTTCTCTGCGGTAAAGAATCAGAATACTTCTTCCAACAATAGGTTAAAATATCCTCACTGCTAAACTTCCAAGACGCCTACAAAATGTAGCTTACAATTTTACACAGGTTAAACATTTGTGTGTGTGTGTGTGTGTGTGTGTGTGTGTGTGTGTGTGTGTGTGTGTGTTAAATCAACCTGTCTTTCTGCTCTCCTCGTCTTCCCCCACAATGTGAGGTTATTATTAAACGTCCTGACCCACATCCCTGCCGGTGTAATTATCCTGTCAGTCGCAGTGTGTGGTCAATGACTCCTCCCTGATTAATGACTGCGATCCTTGCAGGTGATCACAGTTTAATTAGGATGAATTGGTTTCACATCCAAAGTCACCTGGAGCATCTCCCTGGTTCCCTCCAATAAAAGCCAATGGGATTTTGGATTATTGCAGAAATTAATCTCTGTGTCAAACAAACGTTTATGATACTGAGACGATTAGTTCAGCAGGATAATCTCCACATATTCACACCACTTTATGATTTCTGAAGTCAAAGCTAACGTCACCACCGCTAAGCTAAAAGAGGCTAATGTTGGGCTATAAAGGAACTACAGCACGGTCACATGACTTCACGTCACCACCGCTAAGCTAAAGGAGGCTAATGTTGGGCTATAAAGGAACTACAGCACGGTCACATGACTTCACGTCACCACCGCTAAGCTAAAGGAGGCTAATGTTGGGCTATAAAGGAACTACAGCAGGGTCACATGACTTCACGCCACCACCGCTAAGCTAAAGGTGGCTAATGTGGGGCTATAAAGGAACTACAGCACGGTCACATGACTTCACCACCGCTAAGCTAAAGGAGGCTAATGTTGGGCTATAAAGGAACTACAGCACGGTCACATGACTTCACGTCAGCACCGCTAAGCTAAAGGTGGCTAATGTTGGGCTATAAAGGAACTACAGCACGGTCACATGACTTCACCACCGCTAAGCTAAAGGAGGCTAATGTTGGGCTATAAAGGAACTACAGCACGGTCACATGACTTCACGTCAGCACCGCTAAGCTAAAGGTGGCTAATGTTGGGCTATAAAGGAACTACAGCACGGTCACATGACTTCACGTCTCCACCGCTAAGCTAAAGGTGGCTAATGTTGGGCTATAAAGGAACTACAGCACGGTCACATGACTTCACGTCACCACCGCTAAGCTAAAGGTGGCTAATGTTGGGCTATAAAGGAACTACAGCACGGTCACATGACTTCACGTCTCCACTGCTAAGCTAAAGGTGGCTAATGTTGGGCTATAAAGGAACTACAGCACGGTCACATGACTTCACGTCACCACCGCTAAGCTAAAGGTGGCTAATGTTGGGCTATAAAGGAACTACAGCACGGTCACATGACTTCACGTCTCCACTGCTAAGCTAAAGGTGGCTAATGTTGGGCTATAAAGGAACTACAGCACGGTCACATGACTTCACGTCACCTCCGCTAAGCTAAAGGAGGCTAATGTTGGGCTATAAAGGAACTACAGCACGGTCACATGACTTCACGTCACCACCGCTAAGCTAAAGGAGGCTAATGTTGGGCTATAAAGGAACTACAGCACGGTCACATGACTTCACGTCACCACCGCTAAGCTAAAGGCGGCTAATGTTGGGCTATTGGAGGAACTACAGCACGGTCACATGACTTCACGTCACCACCGCTAAGCTAAAGGCGGCTAGGCTATTGGAGGAACTAATATACAGGACCATTATTTTGACAATCCCAACAACGCATTAAAAACCCAGTAACTTCTAGAGAACAGAGAGCAGTAAGTGCAAAAACGCTGACTCATTCCTCCAGCTTTGTTTAGTTGTTGAGATAGAGATCAACATCCCCCACACTGCCAGAACCAGTCGTCGGCCATCTTGAGTTCCTGTCTGGACGAGTCTCAGTTACCCGTCCTCTGTAAAAATAGAATAAAACTTGATCTCATGTTTTCAGAGGCCGCAGGACTCTCTCTGAGGAATATCAGGTTCTCTATCTGGACCTGCAGCAACTTAGCAAGTAATTCATAAGAGACAGATGAGAAGACGGGTATTGATTTCATCTCCGTGCTCAGGGATAAGGTCCTTGTCAAATAAAATGTCGGCATGAGCAGTGTGACATTTTATTAACACATCAGTGCTACTACCTCTTCAGAGAGCCAATGCAAGAAAATTAAGATATTCAGAGGTAATTAAGCCAAGATTCAAAATCCTGCAGGACTCAACTTTAAAGTGCTTTTTGAAATCCTCTTTCTCCCTGTTTCTGTGCGTGGAAGAATGTCTAGGACATGCTTAGCCTAGCAGATAAAATATATTATTCCTTCATGGGATGCAATTAAAGGTTATTGGCTGAAAGCAGGGGCGGACTGGCCATCGGGAAGTTCGGGACAAATCCCCCCCCCCCCCCCGGTACCGAAGTGGGCGGTCGAGAGTCCCGGGCTGATTTGTAGTCCCAGTCCGCCCCTGGCTGAAAGTGTTAGGGACATGTGAAATGTATCCACCAGGAACAATACTCAAATTGACCAGAAAGAGTCTCTGTAGAGACATGAAAAGACTACAGGGAGATAATATAAATGTATTAACTACAAATACTTCTACAAATAAGTTAGTACATTCACACACAACTACAACCAGTCAAAACAACCACAAAGAGACTTAAAAAGTACTTTAAATGTATGCAAAGACCAATGGATGACGTCATGGAGAGGCAACTATGACGATTACTATTCAACATTGCCCAGGTTTACCTACGAGAGATAGGGAGTTGCGTACCTGGTATGATTTGTTTAGTTGTATCGCCATGTACTGTCTTGGTGCAAAAGTAGGATAGAAAATTCAACATATGCGCATTCATGGGGAAATTACCAGAGTAAAAAAAGAAAAATAGGAGAATATTTTCAGAAATGGCGTTTCTGTACATTCATTTTGTCCTGACTGTATTCCGTTTACTTTCTTCTCCGCAGGGCGAGACTGAGATCCCATCAGTGGCCGTCACAAAGTCTCCCAAAGGAACCGGCTTGGACGGAGTGGAGGTCGAACCCGACATCTACGACGTCCCCGCCGACCTCTCCTCGGACGAAGAGTACCTGAGCGTCGAAGAGGCCGACCCCTCCAGAGCCACCCGCATGAAACAATCCATGGTGAAGAGCACCGAGACCCTGAAGGCCGCTTTCTCCAAGGAGAACATGAGCAAAACCAGAGGAAACCTGGGCACCAAGTTCCACAACCTGGGGGAGAAGGTGATGCCTCACGAGCGCCGGGACAAGATGCATCAGGCCGGCGAACGCCTGAAACAGTCCGGAGAGCGTCTGAAGGACAACATCGCCAAGAAAGCGCCGAACAGAGAGACCTTTCGCATCAAACTGAAGAAGGAGAGGGCGGTGGGTGAAGGGCAGGAAGGCGCCGAAGCTGAAACCGAAGGCGAAACCGAAGGCGAAACAGAAGCAGAGGCCGAAGCTAAAGTCCCAGAGGAGGAGAAACCAGTTGCCAACACTGAAGTTGCGATTGAAACCAAGAGAGAAGGTCCGGTGGAAGAAGCAGGCGCCACCCGGATACCAGAGGACGAATACACAAAGTAAGATCGACCAGGAAAAGGAGGCGGGCAAATCGGGGGAACCTCGAAACGTTGAGGATTTAGAGAGAAGGTCTGCGATTGGTCGACATCCACGATGATGGACACTCTTATCTGCAAGAATGTATTGAAGACGGAAGAAAACTCTTGAAGTGGGCTTTTCGGGACTCATCCGAACGCGAACTGGTTATTTATTAAAGTGTCAGGGTGTGGAATTGTATGATTCAAACAGCGTGACATGAATGTAAGAATCTTTATTTCAAATGATGGAAATCAGGTTTCAAGTTTGTTAATTTGTGGAGTCTCCATGTGTGGGATTATAACCAGTGATTAGCACTGGACGCCTGGAAGGTAAAGACATGGTTGATTGAGGACGATGAATGTTGATCTGGAGTTTGTGTACTGATCTTTTATCTGGATGTACATATAATGTTGTACATACTGCCAAACATTTGGGAGGTGGAATTCGGTCGTTGCGGGCCTCAGCTGGTCTCTGAGACGCCCGCTGAGGAGATAAAACAACGGATAATGGATTTAAACGTCAGACTGGTTTCTGTATGCAAAATAGTGGGAAGTTTAGAGGCGCTTGAAAGCAGCATCAGCGATCGCTTGGATAGACGCTAAAGCTGCACATGGGAAAGGTTTGGGACTTCATTACCCAGAGTTCATTGCACCCGGGATAAACCGAGTGAAATGTTCAGGGGCAGGAAGTTGGGTAAATTATGGCTACCAAGTTAACATTCAATTATAGTGTAGGCACCTTAATAATAGATAAACTAAATTATAATTGTGTTCGTTGGGAGCGTCAGATCTGTCCCAAGATTTTTAAAGAAATATACGAAATGCGATGGTAATTTCGTTAACATAGGATAACGTTGTCTGCATTACGAGACAGCACCAAAGTACGGTGGCCCTGAGGATCCAAAGTACATTTCAAAATGACGGTAAAATATTTAATAAAACACAACTTTGTACATGTTGTGTATTGACCTTCAGGGCCACCGTACCAACGTCATTAAACGACGAGACGATATCAACCTGCGATATTGTTGATGAAAAAAACACTCAATACGAATCTCAAATCTGTCTTTTGACGTGTTTTTAAATATCGTAAACAAGTTTCCTCTGAGAAAGGGCTGCACCAAAGTACATTTTACACCATTCATTTCGGGGACGCTTTTATCCAAAGCTTATTTCAAAAAGTGAAATGAACCACGTCTGTTGCAATACATTATAAACGCATTTCCCCAAAGTGTTCCGGATCCCCTTTGGAATTCAATTACAACTTTGATTTAAAGGTGGGGTAGGTACGTTTCAGAAACCGGCTTGAGATACACGTTGTGTTATATTCCATGGAATGCTCTTAACATCCCGATAGCGATAAATATCTGAAGTGCTTTGACAACAAATCCATAAAAAAACATCATCCGTAGAAGCCGTAATACTGTAAAAAGTACAACCTAGGATGGCTACCTGCCTGTCAGACTTCCATCGGGGCACAAACTGATCTCGTGCCCTCATTGGTCACGTGCGTGTTGGGGGAGGGGCTCTAAGGAAGCGGCAGATTTTCTCCGGTTGTGTATTTTCAAATTCTAGCGATCTCGAGCCGGTTTCTCAAACTTACCTACCCCGCCTTTAAGCTAAAACCACACATTTGTCCAGGTGTATTGAGCAGCAGCAACATCGGATAAAACAAATACAACTTAGCATGAACGTAATAGTAACACAGTCCCTTATAAAGATCGTGGACGTCAGACTGTAATTACTCTTGTGAAAGTGGATGTCGTGGCTTTAACGCTTTTCGCTGACGTATGAATGTTGTGTTTTGTCCAGCTTTGCTGCTTGATATATATCTTGTTTTGAGGTTTAGTGCGCATGCTGGCTGTATTCTCCTGGAGTGATTTTTAGAGGAGACATTTTCTGTAGAAGCTTATCTCGCGTAGTGCTGTTGATATATATTAGTACAGTGTCTTATTCTGAAAAACGCACTTCCTGTATAGCTTTCATTTCACGACTTGCTGTATTGATGTTGCTGGGGAGTGAAACTGCTGGTGGAACATTTAATGAAGCAGATTAATAGTATTTGGGTTTAAACAAGGTTTCATCCGTTGCATTTGCAGCTCAGTTTCCATTTTGTGTTTTGTTGTCATTTTTACAATCACCTCGATCCAGTTTGCTTTACAATGAGAAGAGCTGTGTCGTTGTTCTGTACGCTATACTGTACAAGCGACCTCTGACATGAATCATTTTGTTTTTGTATAAATAAAGACTCGTGAAACCTCCTTCTGGTATTCAGATATTTTGATTCAGTAAAAGCAGTAATGCGACACTCAATGAAGAGTCACGCGTTGTTTCCTTAGAAACGCTTCAAAGGGTACTTTCAAAGTATAACGGCCTTTTTAAGAACATACTTGTGTGTAGTGTAAACTAAGCTCACCACCATGAGCTGTTTTTAAATGACTGCTTAATTAGTAAAGCCATTTTTCTTTACACTCTTTACGAGAGACAACATTTCCATTCATCTCCACTTTGAAATGCTAAACTAACCCGAGTGAGAGGTGAACTATAGGGCAGTGCAGCAGACCCTGCAGCAGCAGCAGCAGCCCCTGCAGCAGCAGCAGCAGCCCCAGCAGACCCTGCAGCAGCAGCTGCCCCAGCAGACCCTGCAGCAGCAGCAGCTGCCCCAGCAGCAGCAGCTGCAGCAGACCCTGCAGCAGCAGCTGCAGCAGACACTCCAGCAGCAGCTGCAGCAGACCCTCCAGCAGCAGCTGCAGCAGACCCAGCAGCAGCAGCTGCAGCAGACACTCCAGCAGCAGCTGCAGCAGACCCTCCAGCAGCTGCCCCAGCAGACCCTGCAGCAGCATTCATATCATGCATCTATTTCTGATTAAGGTTTTCATTTCTATCCCCCTTCTTTGCACAGATGTGGAGATGGTACTTGAGTAGAAGTACTCAGATATTGTACTTGAGTAAAAGTAGAAGTACTCAGATATTATACTTGAGTAAAAGTAGAAGTACTCAGATCTTGTACTTGAGTAAAAGTAGAAGTACTCAGATCTTGTACTTGAGTAAAAGTAGAAGTACTCAGATCTTGTACTTGAGTAAAAGTAGAAGTACTCAGATATTATACTTGAGTAAAAGTAGAAGGACTCAGGTATTGTACTTGAGTAAAAGTAGAAGTACTCAGATCTTGTACTTGAGTAAAAGTAGAAGTACTCAGATCTTGTACTTGAGTAAAAGTAGAAGTACTCAGATCTTGTACTTGAGTAAAAGTAGAAGTACTCAGATCTTGTACTTGAGTAAAAGTAGAAGTACTCAGATATTATACTTGAGTAAAAGTAGAAGGACTCAGGTATTGTACTTGAGTAAAAGTAGAAGTACTCAGATCTTGTACTTGAGTAAAAGTAGAAGTACTCAGATATTGTACTTGAGTAAAAGTAGAAGTACTCAGATCTTGTACTTGAGTAAAAGTACTCAGATCTTGTACTTGAGTAAAAGTAGAAGTACTCAGATATTGTACTTGAGTAAAAGTAGAAGTACTCAGATCTTGTACTTGAGTAAAAGTACTTTCAAAGTATAACGGCCTTTTTAAGAACATACTTGTGTGTAGTGTAAACTAAGCTCACCACCATGAGCTGTTTTTAAATGACTGCTTAATTAGTAAAGCCATTTTTCTTTACACTCTTTACGAGAGACAACATTTCCATTCATCTCCACTTTGAAATGCTAAACTAACCCGAGTGAGAGGTGAACTATAGGGCAGTGCAGCAGACCCTGCAGCAGCAGCAGCAGCCCCTGCAGCAGCAGCAGCAGCCCCAGCAGACCCTGCAGCAGCAGCTGCCCCAGCAGACCCTGCAGCAGCAGCAGCTGCCCCAGCAGCAGCAGCTGCAGCAGACCCTGCAGCAGCAGCTGCAGCAGACACTCCAGCAGCAGCTGCAGCAGACCCTCCAGCAGCAGCTGCAGCAGACCCAGCAGCAGCTGCCCCAGCAGACCCTGCAGCAGCATTCATATCATGCATCTATTTCTGATTAAGGTTTTCATTTCTATCCCCCTTCTTTGCACAGATGTGGAGATGGTACTTGAGTAGAAGTACTCAGATATTGTACTTGAGTAAAAGTAGAAGTACTCAGATATTATACTTGAGTAAAAGTAGAAGTACTCAGATCTTGTACTTGAGTAAAAGTAGAAGTACTCAGATCTTGTACTTGAGTAAAAGTAGAAGTACTCAGATCTTGTACTTGAGTAAAAGTAGAAGTACTCAGATATTATACTTGAGTAAAAGTAGAAGGACTCAGGTATTGTACTTGAGTAAAAGTAGAAGTACTCAGATCTTGTACTTGAGTAAAAGTAGAAGTACTCAGATATTATACTTGAGTAAAAGTAGAAGGACTCAGGTATTGTACTTGAGTAAAAGTAGAAGTACTCAGATCTTGTACTTGAGTAAAAGTAGAAGTACTCAGATATTGTACTTGAGTAAAAGTAGAAGTACTCAGATCTTGTACTTGAGTAAAAGTACTCAGATCTTGTACTTGAGTAAAAGTAGAAGTACTCAGATATTGTACTTGAGTAAAAGTAGAAGTACTCAGATCTTGTACTTGAGTAAAAGTACTTTCAAAGTATAACGGCCTTTTTAAGAACATACTTGTGTGTAGTGTAAACTAAGCTCACCACCATGAGCTGTTTTTAAATGACTGCTTAATTAGTAAAGCCATTTTTCTTTACACTCTTTACGAGAGACAACATTTCCATTCATCTCCACTTTGAAATGCTAAACTAACCCGAGTGAGAGGTGAACTATAGGGCAGTGCAGCAGACCCTGCAGCAGCAGCAGCCGCTGCAGCAGCAGCAGCCCCAGCAGACCCTGCAGCAGCAGCTGCCCCAGCAGACCCTGCAGCAGCAGCAGCTGCCCCAGCAGCAGCAGCTGCAGCAGACCCTGCAGCAGCAGCTCCAGCAGCAGCTGCAGCAGACCCTCCAGCAGCAGCTGCAGCAGACCCAGCAGCAGCTGCCCCAGCAGACCCTGCAGCAGCAGCAGCTGCCCCAGCAGCAGCAGCTGCAGCAGACCCTGCAGCAGCAGCTCCAGCAGCAGCTGCAGCAGACCCTCCAGCAGCAGCTGCAGCAGACCCAGCAGCAGCTGCCCCAGCAGACCCAGCAGCAGCAGACCCTGCAGCAGCATTCATATCATGCATCTATTTCTGATTAAGGTTTTCATTTCTATCCCCCTTCTTTGCACAGATGTGGAGATGGTACTTGAGTAGAAGTACTCAGATATTGTACTTGAGTAAAAGTAGAAGTACTCAGATATTATACTTGAGTAAAAGTAGAAGTACTCAGATCTTGTACTTGAGTAAAAGTAGAAGTACTCAGATCTTGTACTTGAGTAAAAGTAGAAGTACTCAGATATTATACTTGAGTAAAAGTAGAAGGACTCAGGTATTGTACTTGAGTAAAAGTAGAAGTACTCAGATCTTGTACTTGAGTAAAAGTAGAAGTACTCAGATCTTGTACTTGAGTAAAAGTAGAAGTACTCAGATCTTGTACTTGAGTAAAAGTAGAAGTACTCAGATCTTGTACTTGAGTAAAAGTAGAAGTACTCAGATATTATACTTGAGTAAAAGTAGAAGGACTCAGGTATTGTACTTGAGTAAAAGTAGAAGTACTCAGATCTTGTACTTGAGTAAAAGTACTCAGATCTTGTACTTGAGTAAAAGTAGAAGTACTCAGATATTGTACTTGAGTAAAAGTAGAAGTACTCAAGATCTTGTACTTGAGTAAAAGTAGAAGTACTCAGATATTATACTTGAGTAAAAGTAGAAGTACTCAGATCTTGTACTTGAGTAAAAGTAGAAGTACTCAGATCTTGTACTTGAGTAAAAGTAGAAGTACTCAGATCTTGTACTTGAGTAAAAGTAGAAGTACTCAGATATTATACTTGAGTAAAAGTAGAAGGACTCAGGTATTGTACTTGAGTAAAAGTAGAAGTACTCAGATCTTGTACTTGAGTAAAAGTAGAAGTACTCAGATCTTGTACTTGAGTAAAAGTAGAAGTACTCAGATCTTGTACTTGAGTAAAAGTAGAAGTACTCAGATCTTGTACTTGAGTAAAAGTAGAAGTACTCAGATATTATACTTGAGTAAAAGTAGAAGGACTCAGGTATTGTACTTGAGTAAAAGTAGAAGTACTCAGATCTTGTACTTGAGTAAAAGTAGAAGTACTCAGATATTGTACTTGAGTAAAAGTAGAAGTACTCAGATCTTGTACTTGAGTAAAAGTAGAAGTACTCAGATCTTGTACTTGAGTAAAAGTACTCAGATCTTGTACTTGAGTAAAAGTAGAAGTACTCAGATATTGTACTTGAGTAAAAGTACTCAGATCTTGTACTTGAGTAAAAGTAGAAGTACTCAGATATTATACTTGAGTAAAAGTAGAAGGACTCAGATCTTGTACTTGAGTAAAAGTAGAAGTACTCAGATCTTGTACTTGAGTAAAAGTAGAAGTACTCAGATATTATACTTGAGTAAAAGTAGAAGGACTCAGGTATTGTACTTGAGTAAAAGTAGAAGTACTCAGATCTTGTACTTGAGTAAAAGTAGAAGTACTCAGATCTTGTACTTGAGTAAAAGTAGAAGTACTCAGATCTTGTACTTGAGTAAAAGTAGAAGTACTCAGATCTTGTACTTGAGTAAAAGTAGAAGTACTCAGATATTATACTTGAGTAAAAGTAGAAGGACTCAGGTATTGTACTTGAGTAAAAGTAGAAGTACTCAGATCTTGTACTTGAGTAAAAGTACTCAGATCTTGTACTTGAGTAAAAGTAGAAGTACTCAGATATTGTACTTGAGTAAAAGTAGAAGTACTCAGATCTTGTACTTGAGTAAAAGTAGAAGTACTCAGATATTATACTTGAGTAAAAGTAGAAGGACTCAGATCTTGTACTTGAGTAAAAGTAGAAGTACTCAGATCTTGTACTTGAGTAAAAGTAGAAGTACTCAGATATTATACTTGAGTAAAAGTAGAAGGACTCAGATCTTGTACTTGAGTAAAAGTAGAAGTACTCAGATCTTGTAATTGAGTAAAAGTAGAAGTACTCAGATATTGTAGTGAAAGTAGAAGTATTCAGATCTTGTAGTGAAAGTAGAAGTACTCAGGTTTTGTACTTGAGTAAAAGTAGAAGTACTCAGGTATTGTAGTGAAAGTAGAAGTACTCAGATCTTGTACTTGAGTAAAAGTAGAAGTACTCAGATATTGTAGTGAAAGTAGAAGTATTCAGATCTTGTAGTGAAAGTAGAAGTACTCAGATATTGTACTTGAGTAAAAGTAGAAGTACTCAGATGTTGCACTTGAGTGAAAGTAGAAGTACTCAGATCTTGTACTTGAGTAAAAGTAGAAGTACTCAGATCTTGTACTTGAGTAAAAGTAGAAGTACTCAGATATTGTAGTGAAAATAGAAGTATTCAGATCTTGTAGTGAAAGTAGAAGTACTCAGGTTTTGTACTTGAGTAAAAGTAGAAGTACTCAGATGTTGCACTTGAGTAAAAGTAGAAGTACTCAGATCTTATACTTGAGTAAAAGTAGAAGGACTCAGATCTTGTACTTGAGTTAAAGTACAAGTACTCAGATATTATACTTGAGTAAAAGTAGAAGTACTCAGATCTTGTACTTGAGTAAAAGTAGAAGTACTCAGATGTTGCACTTGAGTAAAAGTAGAAGTACTCAGATGTTGCACTTGAGTAAAAGTAGAAGTACTCAGATGTTGCACTTGAGTAAAAGTAGAAGTACTCAGATCTTGTACTTGAGTAAAAGTAGAAGTACTCAGATATTGTAGTGAAAGTAGAAGTACTCAGATCTTGTACTTGAGTAAAAGTAGAAGTACTCAGATATTGTAGTGAAAGTAGAAGTATTCAGATCTTGTAGTGAAAGTAGAAGTACTCAGATATTGTACTTGAGTAAAAGTAGAAGTACTCAGATGTTGCACTTGAGTGAAAGTAGAAGTACTCAGATCTTGTACTTGAGTAAAAGTAGAAGTACTCAGATCTTGTACTTGAGTAAAAGTAGAAGTACTCAGATATTATAGTGAAAGTAGAAGTATTCAGATCTTGTAGTGAAAGTAGAAGTACTCAGGTTTTGTACTTGAGTAAAAGTAGAAGTACTCAGATGTTGCACTTGAGTAAAAGTAGAAGTACTCAGATATTATACTTGAGTAAAAGTAGTAGGACTCAGATCTTGTACTTGAGTAAAAGTAGAAGTACTCAGATATTATACTTGAGTAAAAGTAGAAGGACTCAGATCTTGTACTTGAGTAAAAGTAGAAGTACTCAGATCTTGTACTTGAGTAAAAGTAGAAGTACTCAGATATTGTAGTGAAAATAGAAGTATTCAGATCTTGTAGTGAAAGTAGAAGTACTCAGGTTTTGTACTTGAGTAAAAGTAGAAGTACTCAGATGTTGCACTTGAGTAAAAGTAGAAGTACTCAGATCTTATACTTGAGTAAAAGTAGAAGGACTCAGATCTTGTACTTGAGTTAAAGTACAAGTACTCAGATATTATACTTGAGTAAAAGTAGAAGTACTCAGATGTTGTCCATGTCAATCCAGATGAGGAAGGCCGAGGGGCTTTCAGAGGAGCCCGAGCTGGGGTCTTGTGTGGAGCTTTTGTAGCACAGCCTCACCAGCTCCTCCCGCTGCTGGTGGCTGGGCAGCTTGCAGAGGACCTCTCGGCAGGTGGGGAGGGCGGGCGGACCCTGCTCGGTCAGCGTGGTGGGGTGGCGGCAGAAGGGGCATAAGAGGTGGAGGCTCAGCGAGACGAACATGAGGCGGGAGAGGCACTCCAGGCAGAACGTGTGGGTGCAGTCCAGCCGCTTGGGTGTTTTGAAGATATTGTCGTAGGGGTCGCAGCAGATGGCGCACTCCAGCTGGCTCATGATCGACACCTTTCTCAGCTCTCCAGGAGAGATTTGAATCTTCAGGAATATTTAACTCTCTTCTTAACTTCAGAATGAGCTGGAAAGAAAGCAGACCACATTTGCAGGTTAGTTTTCATATCTCTCTCTCTCTCTCTCTCTCTCTCTCTCTCTCGTCTGAGTATTTTACAAAGAGTGAAACAGCGTCCCTCTAGATGTTATGGTGACACAGTAGATTGCACTCTCTGTTGCGAGAGGAGGCTAGCCGAAATTGGCTTCCCTTGGTGAAAAAAAATCGAGGGATTGGCCAATCAGATGAGGCTCACGTGATGCCTCACAATCCAATCAAGTCGCATCAACTTCAGTTCGTACAGTAACTGTCATCACCGCCCTTAAAAAGTAGCAACAGCAGCAACTAAAAATGAAATCTGATGACAGGCCAATGCCCAAACTGGAGCTGTGTAGTTAGGTTTTGTAACCAATTCCATTTCACTTTAATTTCCCCTCGAGTAAGTCACACGTTGTCTCCCGCTTGTCGCTATATTATTAATTTGGATGCTACGCTGCTGCACGTGCACGCGGAGTGTCTGACTCCTGACCTGGCTGTGTGTGTCAGCCCCGCCCCTCACAGCGCACGTGGCCGGCAGCCACAGCACGCCTGGCTAAAATGCTGGTCGCATCCTCATGTAAACGGCAATTTATCGAGCTCAGAAAAGTTATCGAGTCCATTTTTATTTATCGTACGATAAGTCAATTTATCGATTATCGGGACAGGCCTAATTGCACATGTTATGAACAGGAGACGCTAAGGCTAGCCATATCCCGGACCCTTTATTCCACAATGAACGATTGAAATTGTAAACCTCTACTGACCAAGTTCAACAGCCAGAGTTGGTATTTTAGTGTTGACCGGTGTAATGTTGACTGGTAAATTGTGTATCTTGTGATTGCTTGCTGGTGTCATGTCAAACGTTGAGTAGAAAAAAACTGTCTCTACAGTTTCAGGCAGAAAAGTTTACAATGAAGCACAAAACCTCTCTTTGCATTAAAGGTGGGGTAGGTAAGAATGGAGGAACCAGCTCGAGTGCGCTAGAATCTGAAAGTACACAACCGAGTCCTTCAGACTTCCCCCAGAGCCCCTCCTCCAACACACAGCAACGCGCACATGACCGATGAGGGCACGAGATAAGTGTGTGCCCAGAGGGAAGGCTGACAGGCAGGTAGGCCATCCAGTTACTTTAGCCGGCTCAGATGATTGGTGGAGATTTTTACAGCGCCACGGCTTCCACTGATGACGTTTTTTTTATGGATTTATTGTCAAAGCATTTAATATATTCATTGCTATCGGGATGTTAAGAGCATTTCATGGAGTAGGGCTGTGCAATTAATCGTATTTTAATCGCGATTACGATTATGGCTTGCGGCGATTATGAAAACAGTATAATTGACAAAATACGATTATTTAGCTGGGTGCGCTTTCGCCCCTCCCTAAAAGCCCACTCGGCCACGTGGGAGTGACATGTGTTGTGAGTGTTCAGCGCGAGCGAAGATGTCAGAACAAGAGCAGCAACTCGTTAAAAAGAAAAAATCCCGATCCCCGATTTTTTTCCTCCCGATTCAGATCTTTTGAAAATCACGTGATCGGCTCCGATCCCCGATCACGTGATCGGATCGGGACATCTCTAGTTGGCACCACACGCTAACACAACCAATCTCTTTAATCATCTGAAATACAACCACAAAGTGCAATACGACCGGGCAATAATACAACAAAAAGCAGATGCCCGCTCGACTTCATCCACCACTCATCACAGTCATCGATTCAGGACGCATTGTACAGAGCAACGGCGACGAGCTCGCAGACACAGAGATATTACAGGTGCCATTACATTTCACATCGCTAAAGACATGTGCCCAGTTAGCACTGTTAGCAGCCAGGGCTTTAAGCATCTTGTCAACACGTTGGACAAGCGTTACGCGATGCCGTCTCGGTATTATTTCAGTCAGGTATATCGACCGGTCGACCGCGGGGAGATTCCCAGTCGATCGCGAGATGTGTCTAAAAATAGAACAACAATATTCTGTGTTATCGTTAATGTCCTGTAACATAATCTTCCTGTGCCAGAATAATGCACTTGAACGCATGAAAGCTTTGTGATTGGCCGGCGTGACCCCATGTGTCGGGGCGTGGCTGGTGGGCAGTGCACTAGTTTGCTGACGTTGTCCGTGGCAACAGGAGCGACAGTCCGCACAAACACAAGACCGCAATTATGGCAGAAGCAAAAAAGCCCAAAATATATCATTCTCACTCCGAGTGGGAGGATGATTATTTTTATCTATTCCAATTCAAAGTCCATCTGTCTCGTCTGCAATGTGAGCGTGGCTTTATCGAAGAAGGGTAATTTAGGAGCGGCATTTCAAAACAGTGCACAAACGCTACGAGACGGAATTCCCTCCTAATTCTGCCCTACGCTCCAAAGGGGAGGGGCCTGAGAGGACAGCTAAAGGGGAGGGGCCTGAGAGGACAGCTAAAGGGGAGGGGCCTGAGATGACAGCTAAAGGGGAGGGGCCTGAGAGGACAGCTAAATGCACAGCAGTCCATTTTCACCAGACCCAACAACAAGAGCAAGGCTGCTACCAGAGCATGTTATCGTGTCAGTCACGTTCTTGCGAAACACATGAAGACTTTCAAAGACGGCGAAGTTGTGAAAGAAGCTTTCCTGGAGGCTGCCGACGCGCTTTTGGGGGGCAGTAAAAATAACAGTAGCATTTCAACAGGTTTTTGATATAATAAAAACTCAAGTTAGATACCGTTATTAATCATCTGTAAGTTTTAGTTTGTTTGAACTTAGTCATTATAATTATTGTACAAAATGGTATAAGAATGCAAACTTAAATTGATTAAACACAGACAGTGGTTTAGGCCCAGAATACATGTCTGACCTCCTGCTAAATGATGAACCATCCAGATCTCTCAGGTCTTCAGGGACTGGTCAGCTTTCTGTCCCCAGAGTCAGAACTAAACATGGAGAAGCAGCGTTCAGTTATTATGCTCCAAACATCTGGAACAAACTCCCAGAAACCTGCAGGTCCGCTGCAACTCTGACTACTTTCAAATCCAGCAAGAAGACTTTTCTTTTTGTCGCTGCTTTTAATTGAACTATTCACATCTTAGACTGCACTGTAACTTTTATCCATGTATTTTTTCTTTTAATGTTTTTAATTTAAACGTAATTAAACTCCATGACATTTATGAGAGGGACTGCTCGAAAGTAGGATATTTGGGATATCCGTCGTAGCCTGGGTTTACGATCAGTTCTTGGGTGATTTGTACTGAGGAACAAGTATCACAGCACCGACGGGTGAAACATAGCGTTTTGGTAACACGGGGTGTTCAGGTAACCCTTAAAGACTTTGTTATGGAACACAAAGCAGGGTAGGGGGCTAGTACACCCTCCTGAGGGTCTGATTGTGGATGGCATGCGAGCAGAACATGGTGAAAACAATCAGTCTAAATTAACAATCGGGACGGAAATGTTCGGATTTCCAAAGGGAGGTTCTGTGAATAAATTAAAAATCAAGAACCGAAATAATTGAACTATTCATATCTTAGACGGCACCTTTTATCTTTTAATGTTTATTTTATTACCTTTTCTTTTTAATGACTGATTTTAAATGCCATTTTCTTAATGTCTTTCATCTTTTGTTTTTCTTTTAACGTTTCTTTTATTATCTTTTACTGTTTTTAAATGCCTTTGAATGTCTTTCATCTTTGTAAAGCACCTCGAATTGCCTGGTGCTGAAATGGGCTATATAAATACACTTGCCTTGCCTTGATTATAGTCTGTTATCAATTCAGGTTAAGAAGCTAGTGTTGCTTGCATTCTATTTTAAAAGGCATTTATTTTTATACTCTAATAAAATGCAATAAAAAAAGGGTTTGATTCTATTAATGTTGTCTCTTTTATTGCACTGTTGCAGCAGATTCCTGAGTAGCTTCAGATCCGAGTTGTCTTATTAGTAAGCCGCATTTATACTTTTGTAGCAACACTATTTTTATACAATGGCAAAGAGAGGGTTCAGAGTCTTTTCTTTGGTTCCTGTGTCACATGTGGCAGCACTGCCACACGTTCCTCTTCAGAGAGGGTCTTCAGTCCAGGTTATCGTCACCTGCCTGCGCTCATCTCTGAAACCAGACCATGAACAGGCTGGTGTGTCTGGCAACAGATCTTTAAGAGATGACATGAGCAGCCCTACCAGCATTTTCCATGGTGGCCAAAACATTTTTATTTGGTCTTAAATTGTAGTTCAACATTTATTTCCTGTCACTTCAGGACCATGACGGTTGGCCAGCCTTCAACGTTTAACTGAGTGGAATAATGAATATGTTTTACCAACATGTTGCCTGTATGTTAAGGAGTTTTCAGGTTGTGACAGTGCACTGCATCATATTTGATTTCATTTATTTTGTCTAATTTAGTCTAATTTATTTGTATTTATCATATTAATATATGTTTAGTATGGTTTTGGAAGTGCGCTCCAACATATTTGTTGATCTTGTTTATTGGTCAAATATTATTTGTTTTAAAGTTCAATAAATGGTCAATGAATAATCATCAAAATAATCGTGATATCAATTATTGACCCAAATAATCGTGATTATGATTTTTGCCATAATCGCACAGCCCTACCATGGAGTATGACACTAAAGTGAATGACCTACCCCACCTTTAAGCTAGCTGCCAAAGAAAGTACAGCTTAACATGACAACTTTGGGTAGAGTGAGCTAACATTAGCTAACTTCATGTTGAACGCAAAACCTCTAACGTTCATTACCAGGGCTCGACATTAACGACTGCCCGAGGAAATCTAGCATTTAGCTCGGGCAATGAAGCCTCACCTGCTGGTTGCCCGATCGGGCAATCTATTATGGCAATTGTGAAGACGTGTCAGTGCACACAGGGTTCCCGCTTAAAAAGTCTTACATTTGATAATCAGAATGTAAGGCCTTAAAAAGGCCTTAAATATGATGGGATTTGAAAGGTACTTCTGTCTTGCGATCACGTCTAGATGTGTTTTGGGGGAATGTCCGGGCTGCAAAGTAACCAGTACGGTAAGAGCCCTTCAGTCCCCCAACAATTTGTATTGAAATAAATCAACATGGAACCAGTAATCACTAACTTTGTTTCCCCGGCCCCTTATCGGAGAACACCCAGCTAGTAACCAAGCTTCAGCTAGCGGCAGTCAGAAACTCATGTATCTTCGAATCTACTTACAGATAAATATGGGGAAGTGTAAGTTCAGCCGTATTTGGTTGGAAAACATCTAATTTAGTGGTTGGTTGAAACCAGTGGAGGAACGTGTTTGAAGCCCGCTGCACCTTTTGCAAAATAAATTAGCGTTTGTTTTGCTAATGTAGCGTTAGCTAGTGCAGCAGCTCCCGCAACAACACCGGGGGACCTCCGGGCGAAGTTTGGGTCTACGTCAACCCTAAAAGCGGAGGGGCTGTAGACGCTAAATACCGCAGCTAAACACCAATCATACAACGATGAAAGATTGTAGCCAAGACAGCAGAGCTCTGAATATAGCTCTTGTCTCTCACACACATTTTAAAGGGACAGTGGGATTTTGGTGACATCTTGAGTGTTCCATTGACTTGGATTGAATTAATTCAACTGAAAACTGAAAGCATCAATTATACAATATATGGCTCTGACAGAGCGTCTCCAGCTCGCAAATGCTGGACAAAATGAATCAAAAGATGTGGTGAGAAAATTAGTTTCATTTATTGAAACAGTGCAAACTGTAGTTTCCAAGCCTTTGAAACGTAAGTACATAAAGTGCAGTATCACGATGGACAATGGACAATGGAAAGGTGCAGCAGGTGGCGGAACACGGGGGACGTGTTATAAATTAAAATCAATGTTTTGATGGCATAAAGTACCTTAAACATACCGTCAGTTTAAATGCTGTTTTATACTGAAAAACCAGAAGTTCTTGTGCACAACCAGTTGTTAAGCTTTTATTCTGAAAATCCTTCATCTCCGGTTAGCATTTAGCATGTGGCTAATATACCATTTCCTATAGAGGTGAATTTAGTAGCGATATGACACGGGGTGTTGCACACCGAAACCTACTGATTTCAACACTACAACTACTGTATAGACGTCGAGATATTAATATTGCTGAATATTAAATGAAGGTACAGTTTATTTGAATACGTTTGTTTACAGACGTGGGTAGCATGAGACAACATCCGGAAATGATACCAGCCGTGAGGTATTTTTGGAGTATTGATTACAGCGTTTAAAATGTATTAAATGAAAAGTCATGAAAGAGATAAGGAGGAGAAAATGCGTGTTTAGTTATATATTTAATGTGCAATGTCTGAATCCTCTGTAATGCTAAACAACGAACATTGGAGACGTGGAGGGCCGATCCCCAGCAGCGCCAACCGGCCCACAGGGAGGATTCAGCAGAGGATATTTAACAGCTGGAAAGGTGGAGCTCGCTCTCTTCCCTTCGCTCACGAGAGCCAGAACACAGCTGTTTTTCTGACTGAACCATCTTCTGCTTGTAACATTACCGCGCTTTTTATTAATTAAAGTATACATTTGGACCTTCTCAGAGACTCAATTAGTCTCCTTTTTAAAGCTTCTCTCCTGGACGCGAGGATAACGAACACAGTGTATCGATATTAGGGATGCACGATATTGGTTTTTTGAAACCGATACCTTCCTGCTTCTCAAGACCGATACCGATAATAATATAATATATATATTAAATGTACCTGTAGTTTTTGCACACCTGGTGGTGAAAAGAGACTAGTAGTGAGCAAAGGACATGAGCATTACTACGATGAACAAAACAAAGCCAAGAACAGCTTTGACTTCAAAGTGACCAGATTTATTTTCCCAAATAAACTTCTTTCCTTTTTCAAAAGCCTCGTGGATAGGTGAAAGCCCCGGTGCCTTTGCAGCCGGCTTTGGATTCGCCGCTAGTTTAGCAGCGCAGGCGTCTTCGTACGCTTTTAACACACCATCGTAGCCATGGCGATGTTTCAGGCGACTGATCAGGTTGGAAGTATTATAGCTCGTTACCTTCTTCCCTCCTCGTGGAACTTCTGCATCTGTTAATACAAATAGCAAGCGAACTATCTAACTCTGAAACTTTGAAATAGTCCCATGCTACCGACGACATGTTTGTTTGCTGTCCTGGCTTCACGGCCGCTCGCCATTTACGTCACAGCCAGGCACGAGTTAGGGAGCGCTGGATTTGTGAAGAACTCCCCTCTTCCTAAACCACTAACACCACAGTGCTGGCAAAACGGGAGGAGCCGAGTGAAAAACAAGCGCCCCTCATCCCAATCCACCCACACCGCAGGATCTCTTTATTTCTTTTACCCAAAAAATATATTGTATATTATCGGGGCTATTAATACTTTTATCGGGTTTATCGGGATGACGTCATAATTCCTAATATCGGACCGATAATTATCGTGCACCACTAATCGATACCCGCGGCTGAAATATCGATACTTTCTCGGAAAACTAAACATCGATATATATCGCAGGATCGATTAAATTGCACAGCCCTACACACTAGAGCTGCTCGATTATGGCAAAAAGCATAATCACGATTATTTTTGGTCAATAATTGATATCACGATTATTAAATACGATTATTCATTGACTTTGAAAACATCAATTTATTGAACTTTAAAACAAATAATAATTTGAACAGTATCTTTTTAACTGTTGATTACCTGAACGTATAATTCAACTGAAAAACCAATATTTAAATAAATAATATTAAAATAATAAATACCAATAAACAAGAACAACAAATATTTTAGCGCACTTCCACAAGCTACTAAACATATAAATATGATAAATAAAAATAAATTAGACTACAATTAATTAGATCAAATATGTTGTAGTGCACGGTCACAACCTAACCTTTTTCGATTGTTTTTATAATTGTGGCAGGCCAAAATCGTAATTGCGATTAAAATACGATTAATTGCACAGCCCTAACACACACAAGCACACACAGACACACACACATACACACTTGGTGGCTAACACTTATGTTGAACATGAATACATTTACTTTGTAAGTGATTATGGGACAAGAGAGAATGCACGAGAAAGCATCTAAGACCTGCACACATCTAAATGTTCTAGTCTAGGGGGAGCCCCCCAAACCCTCCGTCCGCGCGCATTTTTCAGGGCAATGTCTATTGAGCTCAGGTGCCATCTGTAAATTAGCTTAGATTGCCCACAGGGCCATCTTTATTTTATTTATTTATTTATTTGACAGGGACAGCGCACATTGGCCAGAGTTAGCCAACAAGCTATGTTTCGTCTGTAGTCCCGGACAGATGTTAAAAGTCATCCTAAAAACAAAAATGCACTTCAAATAACAGGTAAATACAATCAATAAAACAACATTCAACGGAGATACTTATATTATGATAAAAGCATATATAAAAACTAGTGCTGGGGGGAAACGATTATTTTGAAAACGATTAATCGGGCGATTATTTGATCGATTAGTCGACTAATCTAACGATTATTTTTTGTTCAATTCATAAAAAACGTAATGTAAAAAAAAAATGCACGACACTGTGTCTCAGGGGATCTTAATATTTAAGAACCTATTCATGTGTTATACCAGATTAACGGTAATAATCTCAGCTAACTGACGATACGAACCATGTTTACCAAAACAAAACACAAGTCTCATAAGAAGCATCTAAATGACCCCTGAGCGAAAAATGCTAACGGACTTTGGCACAGAACTCAAGATAAAAGTACCCTTATTACTCATCGTAGCTGCACATACAAGATATCCCATTAAAGCTGAGACTCCACAGATTATGTTGGTATATAGCATCATCACTGAGGGATCCGGACTCGCGACAGGGGAAGCAAATACAGTCATCACAACACGTACCTCTACGGAGCTTCTAGGGAGATCGTCTCACCACCGTAGCTGTCAATCTGATCAAAAGACGTGTTCAATGCAAGCGGCAAACTGTGGGGTAGAGCCGTGAAGCCAATACGGAAGTGTCACACACTGCAGTTCATATATTGGCCGATAGGCGATGGCTGCAGAAAGGAGCAATTTCCATAGACCCCCATGTTAAAATGCCCAATTTTACAGCAGAAAAAAACATGTTTCTACCCCTGGCTCCATACATTTTATTATCGATATAGTTAGATTCCACCTTCATGATTATGGATCTGTGAGTGAATTGTTTTCTAACGTGACCCTTTTATTTATATTAGGTCTTAAAGTTTGTGCATAAATTAGGGCGTGGTCACATTGAGTGACGGCTCTGTCAAGTGCCTGCCGCTGCTAGCTTCTTGTCTCTCTGCTAGCTGCTCCGTGAAGCTAGCTACAGGGACTCTGCCTGCTCAGCTCATCCAGGAAACACAACCTGTAGCCGGCCGTGGTTGTTTGTTCTTCATGCTTATATATCGGACTATTGTGACTCGCTCTGCGGTTAAAACAGACGGTGCATGAATGCGGTAAGTAAAATGCGAGTGCTTTATTTATGTGTTAATGATTTTAATCAGCTAAGTAATGAATAGTAAGGCTTGGGTTAGCATGTAAGCTAGTGGTAGCTACATCGGTGCTAACGATTGTAATCGTAGCCTCCAAGTTAAAATCATAGACTGTATATATAAAGGTTAAAACGAAATAGACAAGTGTTAAGTGTTAAGTGGGATAATACTGTTGAACAAACGGCTTCTGTTTGAGGTTGATAAAATAAGGTTACATCCTTGTAACTTAGAGATATTTTATTATGTAGGAGGAACTGTATGCATCTAAGGTTAATTTAAATTGGCTATGCTCAAGTATGTAGACAAGCTAATGTCGAAGTAGTTATGTGAAATCAACCTCACAATAAGATGTTTGTATATTACAATTATTAATGTCATATTTCAAGATGATTACTTAGATATTACAATATGGTTGGTTGAGCTGGAGTTCATTATCGAGCTTACACGTTAACGTCACAGTCATCTGAAGAACGAACCCAAACCTTGTTGTTTTTATTAATTGTATTACAAATGTATATCAAATAAACGGTAAGCATTGGTAACACAACTTCCAAAGTTACAGTAAAATAAAAAGGACCCTGACTCGGACAATACACAATCCAACATGTCCAACAGAAGAGAATCAGTTATATTGTTTGTACACATGGTACTTTACATATCAATATATATATATCTGTTTGTTTAAGGTGTCCAGATGATGCAGACAGGCTGGACCAGAGAGTGAGAGACAGAACTGGACTCCTCACAGCAGTGAACTTCAGCTCAGGTACAAAGACTCTTTTTTCATACTGTACAAAGAATCAAGAAATATATTGGTTTAAATGAATGAAGTATTGACTTGAATACACGGATATACATTCCATTAAACAATACTAAATACTAGATCAGCTACACATCAGTTAAGTTGAGGGTTTTTTCCATGCAAAAAGTTACATTTAGATATTTAGCAATATGACTTTGTCAGCTTTCTAATTTAATGTATTGAAGGCAAAGATATTTAACACATATAACATATAACTGCTACTATTTATCTCTCAATATTGTCTGTAAAAAACGTGGTAAAAGTGATTCTTTCAGTGAGACAACAGAGCAAGCTTCTACAGTTGCACTACGTTTTGATAACAGTTCAATATTATTTTGATAATAACATATATTTCAATGTTGATGAACTTCATACTGTTCATTCATAATCTGATTGTCTTTGTAGCTCATTGTTGAAATAAAAAAAAAACATTACAATTACAAAATAATGATATCTACAGCCCCTAAACACACAAACACACCGCTTTCATAAATAACACACTTGTTCTGCAATAATATGTTTTATGTTTCCTGTCATTTTTGTTAGGAAAGGACATGCCTGAAAGACACGACATGTTCTCCTTCTCTGAGGGTCAAGAAGAACATCCAAGAGGATCATTAAAAGCTGATGTTATGAGATTTTAAGACCAGTACAGGACATTCACTAAGAAACTACTTTTATTGTGAAAACAGTCAGCTGATCGAATGCAGCTATTTCCACATCTATACTCCATCCGCTGATTATTTCTATTTGCCTCACTTTATGAGCTTCACAACATGTACCTTGTTTTGCAACGTCACAAATACATGGGGCCAATCTTCAGTCAGATGTGAATGTGTAATCTAACATTTTCAGTAAGAATAATGGACAAAGGAGTGCAAATACAATTTATTGAAATGTGAACCAAAAGTTAATCAAATGTTTTAAATAAAAAGCACATATGGACAGAAGGTGTAAACCTATTAAATGTATAAGTAAACACATTTAGTCAAATAAAGTGACAGACTAGGCCTGTGCAGTTGGTATCAGCTATGCCCAGCATGGGCTCCTCCATCAGGCCTGGTCCTCCTCGCTGAGGAAAGACCCTCAGTCCTCTCCACACCAACAGACTGGACGTCCATCACACGGAGGTTTCTCCCTGAAGTCTCTGCAGCTCTCTGGGCACCATGCTGTCTCAATCCGTCCACACTGAATATGAGAGGGGGAAAATGAAAATAATAAATGCTTTTTAAGAAACATAAATTTGACTGTTGAGTTGCTCAGTTTTTTTAGATTGTCAATACTATTACTGTATAACTAATATCCCAGGTTAAGAGGCACATTCAAATAAAGATTGGTCTTTAAATACATTTTGTCTCTTGAATTGTTTGTCTAAAGCAGGGGTGGGGACCCTCCGGCCTCCGGGCCGTATACGGCCCGCGAGACAATTTGGTACGGCCCTCGAGGTAATTTATAAACACACGCAAAAAATGAAAGAAATCTAGACCGCAAAAAAATTAAACAAGTGAGTGCCTGTTTTTCCTGGCCAAGGTCAGGGTCCTTGAACACAACACGAGCCAACGTGTCATCACGTGGTATATGTCTTTATATATACAGTCTATGGTCTCGACTGACAGGGGTGCAGTTCTGACGGAGAGCACCAGAACGCCACTCCAGCACTTCAGAAATTGCAGTACCGATAAGTCCATACACATGCCGCAGTTTCTGCGTGTCTGTGTCTTTAGTTGAAAGCCCAGTGGCGATCTGCTCATCTGTCATACTGATCAGACAGTCAATAACTGTGTTGTTATCATTAGCATCTGGTTAGCTAGCTATGCTAACGAATATAAGAAGAATATTAAAAAAAAAGAGAATAAAGTAAACAGGTATAAAATACTATATGACAGTTATTAATAAAGAAGAATACAGTTTGAAAGGGGAGTGATTTGTCAAATATCCATACATTAAAAGAAAATCTGCTTACAGTTGTGTTTGGGTGTTGAGAGATGTGTCCATAGATCTCCTAATGTTGCTCTCAAAGTGCACCAGATTGATGCTTTTAACTTCAACATTTAAAAAAAAATCTGCCCCCCGGACCCCCCTAGAGGAGGTTAGGTCCCCCCCCACTTAAATCATGTTCACATGGACAGGAAACTAAATACATTTGCACACATCTTGTGTCCATATCTTTCTGTGTTGGTGGTCACGCCACACCGTGCACGTGCCTCCATACGCGAGTCATGGTGAGATATCTGGATTAAGAGGTTGCTTTTTCTTTGCACAGAATGAAATGAATGGGCTGTGATTTTAGTTTTTTTAAGCAGAGGTCAATAACTTGTACGGCCCTCTGAGGATATTGTAAAAATTGAAATGGCCCTTGAGAGGAAAAAGGTTCCCCACCCCTGGTCTAAAGTCAAGGATCTAGAACTGGTACTTAGTTTTAATGATACAGTCTGGTTATTATGCTGTTTGGAGGAGGCCTCACAGGTAAGAGCACTAACTAACTAACTAACCATTACATGCACCTGAGCTTGACTTAAATGTATTAAACGTATAGTTAAGTGATATCAACATATAAATAACTAATGTCATGCAAACATATTAATATTTGCTTGATTCCAGTGTTGAATTTAGCACAATTGCATACAAACGTTAAGGGGTTTTAAGATTCTGTAGTATTATGCTAAAAACTCAATAACTTAGATTATTATTTATAGTTCTGCTGAATAGTTTCATGTCCGCTTAGCTTAGAAACGTACAATGCGACGGCAGTGTGCAGATGGGGAGCATGTTAGCTTAGCTTGGTAGCTTCAGCTAGCTCTGGAACTTCCAGCTCGGTGGCAGCAGGTCCCGCCTCGGCTCCGCCTCTTTGCCCTGATTTGGAGCAGGCTGGAGAAGGCGGGAGTTGAACTCTGACGTCACTGTTGAGCCGTTAGTGGCCGACTCCGCCCACTAAGGGCTTCACGGCAACTCTGCAGAATCCTATGGGTGACGTCACGGACCCTACGTCCATTTATATATACAGTCTATGGTTCAATGGCATTAAAATGAGAAAAAACGCGGCTGAATCGGTTAATCCATAGGTTTTTAACGTCTATGTATAAAAAAATGATTGAATTTATCAATCAATCAATGTTTATTTATAGCCCAATATCACAAATGTTACATTTGTCTCAGTGGACTTCACAGTGTGTACAGAATATCAGTATGACAATACGACACCCTCTGTCCTCAGACCCTCACATCGTACAAGGAAAAACTTCCAAGAATTTATAATCCATAATTCCATTTTAATGTAAAAATCGGAGAGCAAATGCTAGCTGCTAATGGTAGCCACCACAGCTATAACTGCTTGTTGCTGTGGGTGACCCACGTGTGTGTAGCGACGCGTCGACGCGGAAATATGTCGTCAAAATATCGTCCAAATATCGTCGCTACAGCACTAATAAAAACTAAACTATACATATTCACAAAGCAGCCAGATACAGGTCAAGGCATATAAGCAGAGCGTTGTAATGTACAGATTGTGTCAGTGTTGTTGACAGAGCTGACCATGTTCTTAAGTTAGATTTAAATAAACTGCAGGTGTTTTGTTCTCTAATCGTTACTGGGACTGAGTTCCACTGTCGTGCAGCTTTAAAGCAAAAAGAAGATTGGCTGAATGAACTCTTCCTTAGTGGAACAACGCAGTCTCCCTTGCGGCAGCTTGTTGCCCTGGTTACAGGTGTGCGTCTGGTGATCACATGTCTGCGCGGAGGTGAGGCCGTGTATTATTGTGTACATGAGGCAAGCATTTGCACATCTCATTACATTTCTCCAGCTCAACAAGTTATATTTTGTGAGTATTGGGCAATGAAGGGAATAAACTGACTTCTTATCTACTATTGTAAGTGTGTGTTTGTATAATGATTCCAGCGGTTTGAGAGTGGCTGTGCGGCATCATGTGAGCGGTGGTTAAGCAGTAGGTGATACCAGAGAGTGCGTGTACTTCAGAGCCGCCTCTGTTGACACGCAGTTCCCGGTAAACCTCAAGTTGAACAGACTGATTTTGACCCTGTTGCAAACCTGTTTCACCTGAGCCTTGAAATTGAGCCTTGAATCAATTAAGACAGCATTGCTCCAACCAAGCTGTTACATGAACCGTCTTGTTCGTCAGTTCATTCGCCACTTGTGTCAGACTGCCTCCGTGAACATAAACATCTCCCAAGATCCTTAATGCACTGATTACATTGACGATTTTAATCCAAAGTTAACTCTCTCAACTTGTAAGATAACGTTAGTTAAGTTAACTTACCCTTCAATAACTACATCACGTTTCTCAGGGGCAACAAACTGCAGAAAACGTTAGCTTCTAACTGTTGTTGCTAAGACAGCTAGCTTTTGTTAAGGGAAGTAACAATAGCCTTTTAGCAAACTTAAAGTACATTAACGTAACGTTGTAAGAAAGCAAAACGAAGCTTTTACTCTCAGACTGGGGGAATGGTGTAGCGTTGCTTACCTCCAGGAGGACTTGTCTCAGAGAGCTGCAGAGCGGTTCCTCTCAGCCGCTGCAGCTGGGCGGAGTCACACAAACGGCTCGAGATCTTCACCCCGCGCCCGTTCGCGACCGTTAAACGCTTTGCTTAAAGGTGGGGTAGGTACGTTTCAGAAACCGCCTCGAGTGCACTAAAATTTGAAAGTACACAGCCGAAAAGAATCCGCCCCTTCCTTCACGGAACGTCCACACAGCAGCTTTACGGCCCCTACACACGGCGGCGTGCGTTGCCGCTTGGCGGTGGGCGTGTCTTGAGCTTGGGGAGTCAACGCGAGCAACGCGACCAACAACCAATCACATGAATGTCCCGCCCCGGACATACAAAGCAAAGCATTCATGCTACATCCATGCTGGCTAAATATACTGTCTATGCTTGCTAGCTGTCCATTCAAACGAAGTGCACTGGATATAAACTCCCCAAACAAGCGAAAACCTACCAGTTTCCCCCACTGTCTCTGCCCCCTCCCCCATGCCTGGCTCCTCCGGTTTGTATCCTGTATGTTCCCGACCGCCACGATCATTTTCTCCTCCTTTTGTTGACATATGGGAAATAACTGCTGCCTGGCTCTCCCAGCATACACCCGGTTTGATTGGCTACTGCTTGTACTGTCATATTTACATACGAGGGATTTGATTGGCTGACGCCTCCGAGGCGGCAAAAGTAGAACATTGCTCTACTTTTGCAGCAAGCACCTCGAGAGATTGCTTTGGCCTTAACGGAGCGTCCACACTACAGCTTCAAAAAAAGCTTGGAGCTGGGCGTGTCTGTAGCTTGGGGATTTTATTCAAGCAACACGACCAACAACCAATCACATGAATCTCCCGCCCCCGACATACAAAGCAAAAACCCCCGGGGATTTTATGGGAGCAATATATATATATATATATTATATATATATATATATATTATATATATAAACTCCCCAAACAGGCGAAACCCTACCAGTTTCCCCCACTGTCTCTGCCACCTCCCTCCATGCTGGTTCCTCCGGTTTGTGTCCCGGTAGGTGAAGAGGGTCTGGTCATACAAAACCGGGTGATTGCTACGGCGATAGTTAGTTTCTCCTCCGACTTTTTTTGAAATATAGAAATGAACGGCGGGATATCTCTCCCAGCTTAGACGTGGTTTGATTGGCTACGGCTTCAGCTGTCAGATTTTCAGAAACGGGATTTGATTGGCTGGCGCTGGCTACTCCGGCGTCTCCGGCGTCAGAAGCTCTGCTACCCACAATTCAGTTCGGCGAAAAAGCGAGGCAACGTGACGTCACCCCATTGAAAGTGAATGGGCAGATTGGAGTTGTCGACGCTTCCGACGCTGTCGACGCTGTAGTGTGGACGGGCTAACGGCCCCTACACACGGCGGCGTGCGTTGCCGCTTCAACGCTTCTGCCCATTCACTTTGAATGGGGCGACGTCACGATTCGCCGAACTGCATTGTGGGAGCAAAGCGTAGCTTCTCTCGCGGTGCTCGCTGCAAAAGTAGAGCAATGTTCTACTTTTGCCGCCTCGACGGAGGCGTCAGCCAATCAAATCCCTCGTATGAAAATCTGACAGTAGCACTAGCCAATCAAACCGCGTGTATGTTGGGAGAGCCAGACCGCAGTTATTTCCCATATGTCAACAAATGGAGGAGAAAATTATCGTGGCGATAGGGAATCACCCGGTACTCTATGACCAGTCCCTCTTTACATACAGGGATACAAACCGGAGGAGCCAGGCATGGGGGGGGGGGCAGAGACAGTGGGGGAAACTGGTAGGTTTTCGCTTGTTTGGGGAGTTTATATCCAGTGTATTTCGTTTGAATGGACAGCTAGCAAGCAGACAGTATATTTAGCCAGCATGTAGCATGAATGCTTTGCTTTGTATGTCCGGGGCGGGACATTCATGTGGTTGGTTGTTGGTCGCGTTGCTCTCGTTGACTCCCCAAGCTCAAGACACGCCCGCCGCCAAGCGGCAACGCACGCCGCCGTGTGTAGGGGCCGTCAGACTTCCACGGTACGTCCACACAGCAGCTTTAAACAAATCTTCCAACGCTTCTCTGCCCATTGACTTTGAATGGGGATGACGTCACTTTGCCTCGCTTTTCGCCGAACTGCATTGTGGGGGAGCGAAGCGAAGATTTCCAGGATTTTCAGGATTCAAAAGTTGAGCAATGTTCAACTTTTGAAGCTGTACAAGCGCTAGCCAATCAAACGTGTAAGTAGGGAGAGCCAGACCGCAGTTCATTTCCTCATATTCCAAACGAGAAATTACGGTAGCAAATCACCCGGTTCTTTACGACCTGACTATTTACCGGGATACAAACCGGAGGAACCAGGCATGGAGGGAGGTGGCAGAGGCAGTGGGGGAAACTGGTAGGGTTTCGCCTGTTTGGGGAGTTTATATATATATATATTGCTCGCATAAAATCCCCGGGGTTTTTTGCTTTGTATGTCGGGGGCGGGAGATTCACGTGATTGGTTGTTGGTCGCGTTGCTCGCAAGAAATCCCCAAGCTTTCAGACACGCCAAGCTCCAAGATTTTCAAGATTTTTTCAAAGCTGTTGTGTGGACGTACCTTGTGAGCACCTCCTCCAACACACATGAACGCGCACATGACGTCAGCAGACTGGTGAAAGTGGCCGCCTGCTGCTGCAATGCACGCCCATTGACGGCACGAGATACATTTGTGCGTGCACGAGATGGAAGGCTGACGGCAATCCAATCCGTTTTTTCAAGCTTTCCAGCCAATTGGTTCGCTAAAGGCTTCATCTCATGAGGCTTCATCATGGGCTTCATCTGAACACAAACCCCCTGCTGGTCAAAGTGTGTACAACAGGCAGATTGGACATCTCAACAGAGCTGTATCTCATACCGAGTTCCCATTGAGTAAAGCCTTAGAATAACTCTAAACAACGAACATTAAATCATATTTTCATGTCAACAATATTGTTTTTATTCCAGTTGAATTATTGTGATTGAAAAGCCTAAGGAGGCTGGTAAACATTGCAAAGAGGGATTTGCGTTCCTTCATAAACTTAACCATGTTGTAGCCTGAGAAATAAATATAAATATACAAATATTTTTAATATAAATTTCGATTGAATTGATTGATTTTTTTTTAACATGTTAAAAGGAAAAGTAATCATACAAATGGTGATACAATTTCATACATCTTACCAATCAAAGACAGGGTAAAATCAACTTTAAATGTAGCCTATGAGCTCTTATTATCAACTTGGCCTACTTTCATTCATTTCTCCATTGAAAAACTGGCTCAACTTGCCCCACGGCCCGTGGTTCACTTTACCCCACAGCCACCATTTTAGAAAAATAGCCTAGCATTCAAATTCAGAGTAATCTTTGACTTAATGATTCACATGGTTGAATACGCTGCCAACACATCAACATATACAATATATGTGTTTAAACCTGGAAACTTTTTTTTTGACATGACAGCCGATATAGCTGACATCTAGAAAATGTACTTTTGTAAAAATGTTTACTTACTAGAACACAATGAGGATCTCTCTTTCACAGGCAAGGAGAAATGGGAGGAGCTTGCATACTTTCTGGTCACTTGATTACAACTATAAGGCGTTGCCTGGTTACAGAGGGTGGCTCATCTTCTCCCCTAATGTTCGTATTGGTTATAAATGTATCGTCTTGAATCTTTACTTGCCACTTTATTAGCCAACATGCAGTACACACGCCTCCCTCACTTCTATGTCTCTATAAAGAGACGTCCATTAATGATGACCGGGCTAAAGCATCCCTTAATGGCCGGGCTAAAGCATCCCTTAATGACCGGGCTAAAGCATCCCTTAATGACCGGGCTAAAGCATCCCTTAATGACCGGGCTAAAGCATCCCATAATGACCGGGCTAAAGCATCCCATAATGACCGGGCTAAAGCATCCCTTAATGACCGGGCTAAAGCATCCCTTAATGACCGGGCTAAAGCATCCCATAATGACCGGGCTAAAGCATCCCTTAATGACCGGGCTAAAGCATCCCATAATGACCGGGCTAAAGCATCCCATAATGACCGGGCTAAAGCATCCCATAATGACCGGGCTAAAGCATCCCTTAATGACCGGGCTAAAGCATCCCTTAATGACCGGGCTAAAGCATCCCTTAATGACCGGGCTAAAGCATCCCATAATGACCGGGCTAAAGCATCCCATAATGACCGGGCTAAAGCATCCCATAATGACCGGGCTAAAGCATCCCTTAATGACCGGGCTAAAGCATCCCTTAATGACCGGGCTAAAGCATCCCTAATGGACCGGGCTAAAGCATCCCATAATGACCGGGCTAAAGCATCCCATAATGACCGGGCTAAAGCATCCCTTAATGACCGGGCTAAAGCATCCCTTAATGACCGGGCTAAAGCATCCCTAATGGCCGGGCTAAAGCATCCCTTAATGACCGGGCTAAAGCATCCCATAATGACCGGGCTAAAGCATCCCATAATGACCGGGCTAATGCATCCCATAATGACCGGGCTAAAGCATCCCATAATGACCGGGCTAAAGCATCCCATAATGACCGGGCTAAAGCATCCCTTAATGACCGGGCTAAAGCATCCCTAATGACCGGGCTAAAGCATCCCTTAATGACCGGGCTAAAGCATCCCATAATGACCGGGCTAAAGCATCCCATAATGACCGGGCTAAAGCATCCCATAATGACCGGGCTAAAGCATCCCTAATGACCGGGCTAAAGCATCCCTTAATGACCGGGCTAAAGCATCCCTTAATGACCGGGCTAAAGCATCCCTTAATGACCGGGCTAAAGCATCCCTTAATGACCGGGCTAAAGCATCCCATAATGACCGGGCTAAAGCATCCCTAATGACCGGGCTAAAGCATCCCATAATGACCGGGCTAAAGCATCCCATAATGACCGGGCTAAAGCATCCCATAATGACCGGGCTAAAGCATCCCTTAATGACCGGGCTAAAGCATCCCATAATGACCGGGCTAAAGCATCCCTTAATGACCGGGCTAAAGCATCCCATAATGACCGGGCTAAAGCATCCCATAATGACCGGGCTAAAGCATCCCTTAATGACCGGGCTAAAGCATCCCATAATGACCGGGCTAAAGCATCCCATAATGACCGGGCTAAAGCATCCCATAATGACCGGGCTAAAGCATCCCATAATGACCGGGCTAAAGCATCCCTTAATGACCGGGCTAAAGCATCCCTTAATGACCGGGCTAAAGCATCCCATAATGACCGGGCTAAAGCATCCCTTAATGACCGGGCTAAAGCATCCCATAATGACCGGGCTAAAGCATCCCTTAATGACCGGGCTAAAGCATCCCTTAATGACCGGGCTAAAGCATCCCATAATGACCGGGCTAAAGCATCCCATAATGACCGGGCTAAAGCATCCCATAATGACCGGGCTAAAGCATCCCTTAATGACCGGGCTAAAGCATCCCTTAATGACCGGGCTAAAGCATCCCTTAATGACCGGGCTAAAGCATCCCTTAATGACCGGGCTAAAGCATCCCTTAATGACCGGGCTAAAGCATCCCATAATGACCGGGCTAAAGCATCCCATAATGACCGGGCTAAAGCATCCCATAATGACCGGGCTAAAGCATCCCTTAATGACCGGGCTAAAGCATCCCATAATGACCGGGCTAAAGCATCCCTTAATGACCGGGCTAAAGCATCCCTTAATGACCGGGCTAAAGCATCCCATAATGACCGGGCTAAAGCATCCCATAATGACCGGGCTAAAGCATCCCATAATGACCGGGCTAAAGCATCCCTTAATGACCGGGCTAAAGCATCCCTTAATGACCGGGCTAAAGCATCCCTTAATGACCGGGCTAAAGCATCCCTTAATGACCGGGCTAAAGCATCCCTTAATGACCGGGCTAAAGCATCCCATAATGACCGGGCTAAAGCATCCCATAATGACCGGGCTAAAGCATCCCATAATGACCGGGCTAAAGCATCCCTTAATGACCGGGCTAAAGCATCCCTTAATGACCGGGCTAAAGCATCCCTTAATGACCGGGCTAAAGCATCCCTTAATGACCGGGCTAAAGCATCCCTTAATGACCGGGCTAAAGCATCCCATAATGACCGGGCTAAAGCATCCCATAATGACCGGGCTAAAGCATCCCATAATGACCGGGCTAAAGCATCCCTTAATGACCGGGCTAAAGCATCCCTTAATGACCGGGCTAAAGCATCCCTTAATGACCGGGCTAAAGCATCCCATAATGACCGGGCTAAAGCATCCCATAATGACCGGGCTAAAGCATCCCATAATGACCGGGCTAAAGCATCCCTTAATGACCGGGCTAAAGCATCCCTAATGACCGGGCTAAAGCATCCCTTAATGACCGGGCTAAAGCATCCCATAATGACCGGGCTAAAGCATCCCATAATGACCGGGCTAAAGCATCCCATAATGACCGGGCTAAAGCATCCCATAATGACCGGGCTAAAGCATCCCATTAATGACCGGGCTAAAGCATCCCTTAATGACCGGGCTAAAGCATCCCTTAATGACCGGGCTAAAGCATCCCTAATGACCGGGCTAAAGCATCCCTTAATGACCGGGCTAAAGCATCCCATAATGACCGGGCTAAAGCATCCCTTAATGACCGGGCTAAAGCATCCCATAATGACCGGGCTAAAGCATCCCATAATGACCGGGCTAAAGCATCCCTTAATGACCGGGCTAAAGCATCCCATAATGACCGGGCTAAAGCATCCCTTAATGACCGGGCTAAAGCATCCCTTAATGACCGGGCTAAAGCATCCCTTAATGACCGGGCTAAAGCATCCCTTAATGACCGGGCTAAAGCATCCCTTAATGACCGGGCTAAAGCATCCCATAATGACCGGGCTAAAGCATCCCTTAATGACCGGGCTAAAGCATCCCATAATGACCGGGCTAAAGCATCCCTTAATGACCGGGCTAAAGCATCCCTTAATGACCGGGCTAAAGCATCCCATAATGACCGGGCTAAAGCATCCCATAATGACCGGGCTAAAGCATCCCATAATGACCGGGCTAAAGCATCCCTTAATGACCGGGCTAAAGCATCCCTTAATGACCGGGCTAAAGCATCCCTTAATGACCGGGCTAAAGCATCCCATTAATGACCGGGCTAAAGCATCCCTTAATGACCGGGCTAAAGCATCCCATAATGACCGGGCTAAAGCATCCCATAATGACCGGGCTAAAGCATCCCTTAATGACCGGGCTAAAGCATCCCATAATGACCGGGCTAAAGCATCCCTTAATGACCGGGCTAAAGCATCCCATAATGACCGGGCTAAAGCATCCCATAATGACCGGGCTAAAGCATCCCATAATGACCGGGCTAAAGCATCCCATAATGACCGGGCTAAAGCATCCCATAATGACCGGGCTAAAGCATCCCTTAATGACCGGGCTAAAGCATCCCTAATGACCGGGCTAAAGCATCCCATTAATGACCGGGCTAAAGCATCCCTTAATGACCGGGCTAAAGCATCCCATAATGACCGGGCTAAAGCATCCCATAATGACCGGGCTAAAGCATCCCATAATGACCGGGCTAAAGCATCCCATAATGACCGGGCTAAAGCATCCCTTAATGACCGGGCTAAAGCATCCCTAATGACCGGGGTAAAGCATCCCATTAATGACCGGGCTAAAGCATCCCATAATGACCGGGCTAAAGCATCCCATAATGACCGGGCTAAAGCATCCCTTAATGACCGGGCTAAAGCATCCCTTAATGACCGGGCTAAAGCATCCCATAATGACCGGGCTAAAGCATCCCATAATGACCGGGCTAAAGCATCCCTTAATGACCGGGCTAAAGCATCCCATAATGACCGGGCTAAAGCATCCCTTAATGACCGGGCTAAAGCATCCCTTAATGACCGGGCTAAAGCATCCCTTAATGACCGGGCTAAAGCATCCCATAATGACCGGGCTAAAGCATCCCTTAATGACCGGGCTAAAGCATCCCTTAATGACCGGGCTAAAGCATCCCATAATGACCGGGCTAAAGCATCCCATAATGACCGGGCTAAAGCATCCCATAATGACCGGGCTAAAGCAT
>NW_027263501.1:0-53467 GCF_902827115.2 Pseudochaenichthys georgianus
TTTTGAGCGCCGCTTGTGTGCTTTGGTTTGCTGTATATTATAAATGCAATCTATTCAATTTGTTATAATACTGCCGAAATTGCTGCTGCTATAGCTACAGTACCTATCTTTTGAAGTTGATTAAACGGTACGCTCGTCACGCAAGGTATCACATGACATGAGAGGGAGCAAGGTCATTGGATAGACAAATTACAAATACATTTAGGTTGCTTGGTCACTTTGAAGACTTCGTGAACCGGTCAATGCCATTGGGGCCCCCTCGCCGGCTCTGGGCCCCGGTTACGCCACTGCTTTCTGGCATTTTGCTGACTGATTTCTAGAGTTAAAGGGAAATCCGGCTAATGTATCTCATGATATTCGGCCACTATGTATATGTTCCTTGAGATGCAAGTTAATCATAATGAAAAATAGCACATTTAGAGATGTGGGATAGGATTACTTAAAAAACATGGTAGATGTTCCGGGGACAAATATACCCAAACACTCTCAATCAAAATGAGTTTCTAAAGTTGATGCATTAATTGTGTCCCTTACCTGTAGGTGCAGAACCATGCCTCAAGGTATTACATTTTCCATCAGATTATTACAGTGTGTTTGTTGACATTTTGTATTATCATAAAGAAAAGCATGGGTGCTACTAATAAGATTAACCATGACTGTTCTCTTAGGGGTCTCAGTAAGCCATGACAGAGTGAAAATAAGCCAGCATGCACAACACCAGTACCCTGAGCAGCTAAATGGAATCCAGCCATTATTAAATCTGTTTTGTACACCTTTGCTTTTCCTACTGTGACATTTCAAAATGTCTTCCTTGAAGACGGCCTCTGGAGGAGATTAACCTGTGAGGGAACAACTATAAACCCTGTGTTCCTCACACTATGTCATTTAATGCTGTGTATCCAGATGTACTGTTTGGTCCCTGTGCCAGATGGGCAAAAGTATACCCTCTTCAACACAGGGCCACATGATTAGATATCAAACCATGAAATCCAGCTGTCTTGTTGACGCAGCAAGCATGGAGTTTTTGGGGCCCTTGCCGTCTAGATGGGCCCCTGGGACAGTTGTCAGCTTTGGCTGGTTAGTAATGCAGCCTTAACACTGTGATGGTTGCTGGCTCTTGATTAATGACTATTATTGTCAGTACTCACCACATATTATGTTGCATTGTGGGAGAATTTGAGTCTCTCTGGAGAATCAGACAAGACTATAAAGTGGCGGACACTTTATTCTTGACAATAAATATATTATTTCTATTCAAATGGAGTTTGGTGTTAAGTGCTCTCCATGGAGAAAGGCAACTTTTCCAGCCAAATCTGTGATACGCACAAGATACGTAATGACAGTCAGATTGATATCATAGAGTTTGTTTAAGGACATGAGCAGTTGCGTGAGACAGACTACAGAATCCAGGTGAATTCAATTTGAAGGTTTAAAGAGACATACCACATGTTCTTTGGGTGTGAGCAGAAGATAAAAGGTTTCGTTACTGCCCTTGGATGTTTGCTGATCAACATCCCCTTCTCATCAACACATCACATCCCACCCCCCTTCTCTTTGCCACATCAATACCATCTTCTCCTCCCCCAAGACCTTTCCTCTTCCCATCCCCTCTCCTGCCCTGAGCTCCTCGGGCCCTCCTGGCTGACAGGTCAGCAGGGGTCGGGGGCTTGTGACTCCCTCGTCCATGCTCCGTCCTCTCTCTCCTGACCCCAGTCTTGTTCTATCACTTTCTCTCCATCTCCTCCATGCAAACACTCCTCCTTTTGTCTCATTATTTGACGCACTTTTCCTCTCTTTCTCCCTCCATCTCAGTTTGTCTGTTTCTTCGCTTGCTCAAGCTGTTCTTGGATGGCGTATTGATTGGGGTTTCTATTCACCTTCACTTACATCCTCCCTCTCTCTCCGAATCAGACTCTCTCTTTTTTCTTTTGTTCCCCAGTGTACTGTAATGCTCAAATCTGTTTGATCTGTGTGTTTGTGTCTGTCTATCTATTGCTTTCCTAAATGTCTCCATTTACTGTAAGCTCTACCACCATGCTGTGCTCAATTTCTATCTCCACCTTCAGCTCACACACACACACACACACACACCACACACACACACACACACACACACACACACACACACACACACACACACACACACACACACACACACACACACACACACACACACACACACACACACACACACACACACACACACGCACACACGCACACACACACACACGCCATGTATACATCACTTCAGGGGACATTACATTGACTTACATGCATTTCCTGGAGACTTATCCTAACCTTAACCATAACCAACACATGCCTAACCCTAACCCTTACCCTTAACCACCCTTACCCTAACCCTAATCCTAAACCTAACCAAGTCTTCACCCTAAAATTAATGATTCCCCTCATGGGGACCTCAAATGTGTCCCCATAAGGGCGGCGAGTCCCCACACGTGACTGTTGAAACAGATGTAGGTCCCCACAAGTATAGTAATGCTAGGCCACACACACACACACACACACACACACACACACACACACACACACACACACACACACACACACACACACACACACACACACACACACACACACACACACACAACACACACACACACACACACACACACACACACACACCACACCCATGGGCGCGGGAAGGGGGGTGCTGAGGGCGCTGCAGCACCCCCTAGCGGCGGGCAGGGGGTGCGGAGCTCCCCTGTCTGAATTATTGTTTGACGGTTATTGCTGCTCCCGCTGTGCATAATCTGTGTAATATGTAGCCAATACATTCCACATTGTTGGCTACAATTCTGTAGCCCCGGACAATTCTACCTCAATAATATAATACATTAACCGTGCTTTACGTGAACCTCATCAAGACACTAGAGAGGACGGCAGGACTGTAATTTCCAGTGTTCAGTGAATGCAACAGAGGCAAGACACCAGACCAATCAGAGAGTTGCATGGAAATAAAAGTGTGCTTGTGTCATTCAAGCTCGGCTCTGTGTGTGTGTGTGTGTGTGTGTGTGTGTGTGTGTGTGTGTGTGTGTGTGTGTGTGTGTGTGTGTGTGTGTGTGTGTGTGTGCGCGCGTGCGAGCAAGAGGAGAGAGAGAGAGAGAGATGCCAGCAGCAGGGAACGTGTTGTTAGCATCTGGTTAGCTAGCTGCACTAACGGACATACGGAGCTGTTTGTTCCACAACAAGCTGGAGGAGAGTCCTCTCCTCTCAGACTGAGAGGCTCAGGTGAGCTAAAGGACTCTCTGAGTGTTTAGATAGTTAACTTTAGTCTAAGTTATCTCAGTGGGTCTCAAACGGTTTGGTCACAAATTATTCAAAAGATTATTTCCGCGGCACACCTTCATATGATCATTATAGTTATAAAAACAATAAGAGAATAAAGGAAAAACAGTTATGAAATACTATATGGCAGTAAAACAAGAATACAGTTTGAAAGGGGAGTGATTTGTAAAATATCCATAAAGAAAAAGAACATCTGCTTACAGTTGTGTTTCATCTGGGTGTTGAGAGATGTATCCATAGATCTCTTAATGTTGCTCTCAAAGTGCACCAGATTGATGCTTTTAACTTCAATATTTAAAACAAATCTTCCCTGGGGAGCATCCCCCCGGACCCCCCTAGAGGAGGTGAGGTCCGCTCCCCACTCGTAAAAAATAGCACTTAACCCCTGCCTATAATTATCGAGCCTTCATTGTAACAGTCGCGGGTGTACTGTGTATTTGCGTGTGGGGATTGCTTTTGTGCGTGCTCTATAGTGCCCGTAATAGTGTTCACTGGAGTCCAGCACCTCAGCACCCCCACTCAAAATACCTTCCCGCGCCTCTGCACTCACCGGTTGATCAGTCGGCCACAGATGTATAACAAATTGACTGCAGTCTGACTTGTGGCTCACATTTAACACGTTTGTCTGATCTTCAAGTCATTTCTCCCTTTGCTGTGTGTGTGTGTGTGTGTGTGTGTGTGTGTGTGTGTGTGTGTGTGTGTGTGTGTGTGTGTGTGTGTGTGTGTGTGTGTGTGTGTGTGTGTGTGTGTGTGTGTGTGTGTGTGTGTGTGTGTGAGAGACACAGAATGAGAGTATGTGTAGAAATGGCATAAGCCAACGTTTCTCAGCATGTTAACCGTGAGTCGGATATGGGGCTTGTTTTCCCAAAGGCCACTGGTGTTAAATCATCATTTCTAAGGACCACATGGGTAAATATAAATACATCGAGTACCTGAGTGGATTTACATACAAACGTACACATACATACACTGTGCAAATACACACACATACCCTCAGAGTTAACACAAACACAGCCAAGGGGAGGGGCTGTACTTTACCCCCACATAGCTGAAGGGAGAGGAGATGAGGTACAGGAAAAAAAAAAATAGAAACCAAATTAGAGGAACTGGTCAGGCGAGGATAAGAGTCTGAGAGGAGTTGGAGGGGAGGGAGGGTGGTAAAGGGTTGAAGGCAAGGAGGGCTAGGACAAACAGAGTCAGTGACCTGAGGAGGGAGTGTCTGAGAACCTACCCAGCATGCATCAACAAGGAGGCTGCTGAGAGGACAGAAATACGAGTTACAACAGCTCACGGTGAAAAAGAGCGAGAGCACAATGTCGAACGTGTGTCTGCGCGAGTCGTCTTTGTCCAGCGGTCACCTTCTGACCCTTCCCTTGTATGTGCGTGTCTATTCTTACATAGCAGCCCTAAAAGATCCCAACAAAAGCCTTTCTTGTGTCCACCCTTATCACACCCTGCCCCCATGCTGACCCCCTCCCCCCAACATGCTTCATCATCACCCCCCTCACACCTCAGTGAGACAAACACAGACCTGAAAACACACATATGCCTGACAGCATCATAGGATGTTTTTCAAACTCACACAACACACATCGACCCCCAACTCCCAATCCAGGTGACTGACTGCTTCATCCCACGGCTTTCCAGTCAGCCTCTCCTTCTGAAAGAGTGTAAAGATCTGGGAAATGTTTTATCTCACAGAAAAAAGAGTCAGCAGGGTGAGGCTGGATGAAAACACTTATCACATTATCGTCCCAATGACTCTTCCGGTTGTCGGTGCAGTATCATCGTCACGCTGAGATGCATGACAGACACATAATGAGTGATGAATGTTCCTCCACATAAAACATCACTTTACTTTGTGGTAAGACAGACAAATGGGATACTTACACATTACAACCTCCTTCTACCGTGACCTCCGCCCCAGCCTCTTCTAACTCTCTCCCATTCTCCCTCTCTCATCCCTCTTCCAGATCCTTCTCCCTTTCTATCTCCCTGGCTTCTATTGCCTCATCTCCTTCTCTTGTTGGTGTAAGTAAGCAGCTTAAACACCTACAGGGTGTGACATTGGGGCCCCACGCGCCTCCATATGCAGTCAGTGCGGGCGGGCGCCGAAAAGGAGAGCGTTTTATCCGTCTATTCTGTGTTCTCCTCTCTGCCTGGCATCGGCGGCACAAGTGTGGTTAAGGCAAAGCCAAGGCTGTCCCCTCACATTAGCCCGGGCTGAGCCAGACAAGCCGTCATCCCCCCCGCAAGACTGTCCTCCACTGCTCATCTCACCCTCTCTCTCTTTTCTCATCCTCTTTCCTCCTCTCCTCCGCTCAGCTCCGCTCTGCCATGGGCACCGGTCCCCAATCTCCAAGGTGATTATGACAAAAACGAACGACCCCCAAGAGACGAGGCCAGCAGAGATAAGAGAGAAAGAGGAGGATGGCAGAGGGAGAGAACAAGGAGGAGGAGGATGAGGATGAGGAGGAAGGGATTGGAGATGATGTAACAGGGAATTTTGACTTTGCGTTGGGTAGAGAGTCTCAGAACCAGCAGTTCATATCAGCCCATATCTTTCTATATCTCTATCTCGCCATCTTATTTCAATTATCTTTTGCAGGTAGAACGGATTCAGGGAGGTATCCGTGGGAGAAGGTAACTGATTATATTTACTCATGTACTACAATGGAGTAGAATATGAAGTAAAGTGCACTTTTTACTCAATATAATAATTCAACAAGTGTTGTTAATTAAAGGTCCCATGTCATGGCCATTTCTACTGATCATAATTACATTGTTGAGGTATACTAAAATAGATTTATACTGTGCCATTTTTCAAACTCACATTGGTTTCTCATACAGCATCTCTGTACAGTATGTGTATTCACTCTCTGTCCTAAACGGCTTGTTGGAGCTCCTGCCCCCCCCCCCTCCCTGTGAGCCCAGTGTTCTCTGATTGGTCGGGACGTTGAGAGGCTCGTTGAGAGGCTCGTTGCTGCGATCTGCTGCGAGATGCTGCGAGGAGCGAACGAGCCTCTCGGCGATACAGCGAGAACAAGCTAAATTCATCCTGAGCACACACAAACACTCACAGCCAAAGTAAAAACAATAAGTGTGGCTTGATATTGAGTAAGAAAAAGGTTTATAACGCTGTGAGAATGGGTCTGCGGAGAGCATTTCTCCGCGATCCCAAACTAGTAGCTCGAAAAACGTTTACCCATTGAAACAGTCGTGGTAGATACCTTGTTTGTTTTAAACATCATAAATACACAAACACCAATGAATACTTACAGGTTGTGTACCCGAATCTCCCGCTGGTCCAAACAAAGTAGGAACAGCATCGTTCTTCAGTGCCCTACGCTGTACATATCCGGCATGAACCGCTGAAAGGATTGGGAAGCTTTGTTTCGTGAAAGGCTGGCAGAGGGTGTGGCCTCTGGGTATCCCCACGTCAGAGTGCCCAGGAAGTAAATGAGAAATCTCCAACGAGGCGTTTTGGGGAGGTCTTTTCTGTGTTAGAGAAAACCCTCAAACCCTCAAAGTACACCCTACAGGGTGTACTTTGAGGGTTTTTGACTCTGCAGACCGTTTACATGCATAAAAACCTTCATAACACAAGGGGACGGGTAATAACCAGAAAAGTATGACATGGGACCTTTAAGATATATATTTTTAAAGGGAGATCGGGGCTATTCTGGATAATGAGCACATTCTACTTTGTGCTTTGTTCCATACATTTCTGTAGGGACATTGTCAATGAAGGACAACAACATGTGAAGCAACTTGTAAACACATTGACATAATATAACATTTTGAGTATTTTGAACCTATTAGTATTACCAATAGTTGCTTATTTACTACTACTGTTGTTGGTGTCTACCCACTACTGAAGGAAATATCTGGCTCTATTTTTGTTCAACTCCACTATATTCACTATCTCTGGTCTCTAACTTGTTTGTTTGAGCTTTGGTACTGATCAGGTTTTAACAGCTGCCTACTGAGGCCGAAAAATATGCTATGTATGTGTAAGTGAGAGGGAACCAAAACAATAAAGCTGTGAGCTGGATGGCTGAACAATGAATAACTATAAAGCTGTGTACAGGGGAGAGGAGCTAAACTCAACTGATAACTCTCTGTAGGTTTATTACTGATCGTGTTATTTGATACGTTGTATTATGAAGTAAATGTTATCAGCTTTAAATACATTATTTGGATTCTTCCTCTATCAAAAGTAGATAGATAGAAGGATGAATGGATGGATAGATAGATGGATACAGTAGACAGATAGATACATATTGTAGATGGATAGATACATAGATAGATACATAAGTTCATAGCTAGATTGTAACTAGCACACATTATATCCTAGCCCTGTGAGGGTCAGAAATAATTTGTTGTGGTGCGGAATGGGGTCGTGACCCCAACCGGTCAGCGGGGTCAAATCTAACAGCAGCACTGAGCCCAAGAAGGTCGTTAAAGAGACAGAGAGGCCTGGTGGGGGGGAACTGAACGGGGGATGCTGTTAACCCCTTCCCCTGCCTCCCTGCTGAAACGAGAGGAAGCAATGAAAAAGGAAATGTAGTGAAGGAGAAGAGATGAGAGGTCATATTATTGTAGCATAGCAACCGAGGTTTCAGTGTGGGTTGAGGCAGGCAATAATATATAATATTGCAGAGAGGTTAGACAGCTTAGAAGAACCTTTCAAGATGGATGTGGAAAGAGAGGTGCACTTTCTGAGCAGAAGAGGGGGAGGGAAGGTAGGAGAGGGGGTGGGGGTGAACAGAGTTGGTGGAAAAAAATAGCCTAATCCTCTCATCTCCATCCACTCCCCCTTTCGTGTCTCTCTCTCACTCTCTCCTTCTCTTTCTTTCCCTCCCTCTCCCTCCTCTATGTGCATCATTAAAACAAGCAGAGTAGTGTTCAGAGCGTGGGGCTGCACTGAGACGGTGACCTCCACAATAAGAAGATGTTCTTGCTTCGGGGAAGAGAAGGTCGTATTGTACTCCTCTATCTCCCTCTCTCGTTCTCCTACTACTTCCAATGAAGTAAATGAGATTTGGAGGGGGGGTAGGACAGTGGAGGAAGGGATCAAGAGGGTAGACATGCAGAAAGAGAGACGGAGATAGTGAGATGAAGAGACAGCAAGGGCAGTTTAATGTAGGATTCATAACACAGCGAGCGGGAGGTAAGATATGAAAAACAAGGAAAGATCTGAATTCCCATGAAGTAAAGTGGCTAGGAGGGTTAGAGCGAAGCAGACAGGGGCCGAAACCTCAGAAATGCAGCGTATGAAAAGCCTGAATTTGAGTCTGCCTATTTTTCATTTGGGAGGAAGATTATTCCTGAAATGGGGAAAATACATGTGTTTTCTCCAGAGACGCAGATGGACAGAGTGAGGTCAGCCAGGAGTCGTCCTTATCAAAAAACACAGAGACTTGAGGGAGGACCAGCGCTATCTGCATCCTCGTCCAGCGGCATCTTTCCATCATATACATACAATATCCACAAAGGCCCCTGTAGGGAGGGAAGGAAGTCCTATGGGTGATACAAGGACAGGCAGTGCTGTGAACACCCCCCCCCCCCCTCCCCTGCATGTCGCATTCACACAGGAGCAAAACGTGTGGGCAGCGGGCACAAACACATTCTCTGTATCCTCCAGATGATTATACATCCTTTAAATGCAATAACCTCGATTCATTCTGCTTCTCCTTGTATCATTCTTCATTGCAATTCATTCATTATCACTTTTCTTAAGAAATCAGCTCATTCTTTGGATTCCTTTCCACTTTTTATTAATGCCATCCTTCCTTCCTTACCTCTTGCCCCTCAATTCTTTCCGTCTTCTCTTCCTTCCTACCTCTTGGTTCCCATACTCTTCATTTGCTCTTTCCCTCTGTGGGTGGACCCTTTATAAAAGCCTTGTCGTTTCCCAATACTGATTTGAGTATCACTAAGCTGCACCTTCACACATATTGTTGTCTCACACCTTGTGCCAAATATTCCTTTGTAAAGCCTTCCCCCATCCCCTGCCTGCACCTGGTAGAGATAGTGCTTTTCCAGCTGCAGGCTCTGCTTTCTATACAAGCAGGGCTAGGATGGCAGAGGCAGCACACAGCTGTTCCCCTTGGTAAATTGATAGTGAAGGGTATTGGATGTGGCTTTGAAAGTGCTATTTTTACGACAGTTGTAGATTTTTTGCTGTTTAATTTGATGTGACCAATTACGCCGCTGCATTCCTCAGCAGGGGGGCACGCTGGGAGAGCAAATTAATACTCAACTTCAAAAAGTTTTCCAAAATTGCGTTAGCTCATAGTTTGTCGCTATTCAAACGCAAGTCGTAACGAAGGGATCTGGTCTCACTTCTGCTCTGAGCAAAGATGTGTGTCTCTTCTCACACACACACACACACACACACACACACACACACACACACACACACACACACACACACACACACACACACACACACACACACACACACACACACACACACACACACACACACACACACACACACACACAAACAAACCACCGTCGTACAGAATTCTTGCTTGCCCCCTCACACCACTACTCTCCCTCCTGAGTGGATTGTTGTGATGAGTGTTCCTAGGAATTAATACATGTGTAAGTGGCCTAATGATGCCTAAACCCACCGAAGAGCGGACAGAGGAGGAGGGAGAGGGAAAGGGGGAGAGAGACAGGAGGCTGATGTTGAGGAGGTGGTGCAGCGGTGGGCCAGGGTCATGCTTGTCGTGTCAGGCGGATTGCAAGGCCTCGTTGGCGAGGGAACCGGCTCTGAGTAAAGCAGCTTGTTTCAGGCAGGGATTGTGTTTGGGGAATTTTGAGGGAGAGAGCGATATGTGCCTGGGCATTACAGAACTACAGCCTTAATCCACATGGCCTGACATTCTCCCTTATCCAGCCCTTGGCAGCCAGCCACCCAGACTGATGGAGGCACGGCTCTACCCCCTGCTGCGCATCACTTTCCACACACACACACACACACACACACACACACACACACACACACACACACACACACACACACACACACACACACACACACACACACACACACACACACACACACACACACACACACACACACACACACACACACACACACACACACACACACACACACACACACACACACACACACACACACACACACACACACACACACACGCACACTACACATTATGCTTTGCCACCAGCTCTCTTCCCCTTAAACTTTTCCCACTTCCTCAAACCTAAAGGGATTCCTGATTACAGCACATTATTTCCAGAGAAACAAGCCCCTCCACGGTTCCGCATTACTACGGACATTTACACACAATTGAACAATCACACTCCTGCCAACAATACTAAATTTAACTTAATCATTTAAAAAATATATAAGCAGCCCTAATACTGTACTGCCAGTTATTTTAATCAGAGTCAAATGCCTTGTACGTGTTACATACAGCGCTTTCATTGGTGAAAAGTACATTTACTCAAATACTGTACTTCAGAAAATATTGTACTTTTTATTCCACTTCATTTTTCTGAACACTACAGTTACTAGTTAAGCTATTTGTCAGACAATTAATACATTATCTTTTGCACTAAACTATCTAACTTAATGTAAGGAATTACAAACACACATCCAATCTACAACTCTTAAATGCTGTATTCCAATTGAGGAAACCATACTGACATCTGATAACATGTAAAAGATAATAGAGCCATAACCAGGGCTATTTTCTGCAACATTTCTTTTTTTTAAACTTTTTAAACTTTTTAAAATATTTTGCTGATAGGCCTATACATCAAAAACAATTGAGTTGTATTCTGGCTACTGCAAGTTCACTTAACAGGTAGTATTTGTATGTTGTTTTATTGGTACATTAACAAATGTAAAGGTTCTGAGTACTTCTTTTACCTTTGAGTATTTGGCTACATTAATTTATTTAAATTCTTCCCTTGCATCATTACTTAGCTATTTCTAGCTGTTTATGAAACTGCTTCCCACATCTCTCTATAGTCCATTACAAGCATTCAAAAAGGTTTGCCCCCTCATAACTTCCCCTATTACGTACAAAGTGTAATGAGAAAAATCCATCATGTGTGAAGGGGAGAGGTCAGAGGTCAGACTTTTTTACCAAAAACCGGCCTGCATGTAGAACATCACATGGCTCAGAGCGGTGTTTTCCAGCCAAACAGTGTCAAACTGTAAATGTCAGTGTTGTTTTTTTATACGGTGACTGACTGGTGTTTTCTTGTTTGTGCCACAAGAGGGGGTAAATTACAGTAAGCCTGGGGTCCTTACTGAGCCCTATGGCAACAGACGTACAAACTAGAAGCCCCATGAACCACACGAGACTCATGACAACTCCCTGCTCACATCTTAGCCCACACTATAATAATGATACTAATAATACTAATAATACTAATAATACTACTAATAATAATAATAATAATAATAATAATAATAATAATAATAATGATGGTAATACTAAGTCGTCTTAGTATTATTATGTCGTGTTTTATTTATGACATAATTTGCCTGAGGCAGTCTTATAGGAGTGGGACTCGCCTTAGATCAGATGGATACTCGCGGTGTGTGTGTTCACGTTGTCTCATTTCCTGACTCTGCCCAGAGAGAGAGAGAGAGAGAGAGAGAGAGAGAGAGAGAGAGAGAGAGAGGAGATACGGGGACAGAGAGAGAGAGAGAGGAGAGTGAGTGTAGGGGGAGAGTGAGATAGAGAGAGACGGTGAGAAAGAGACATAGAAATGCACAGAGGAGAAGGAGGAGGAGGGGGAGGCTCCTGATACCAATACACGGAAAAGCAAGGGAGGGAAAGAGAGAAAGAGAAAAAAGGGGCTGGTGGAGGAAGAAGAGCGGGGAGTGGGAGAAAACAGGGGGAATAACACTTAAAGAAAGCATACAGAGGAGAGGAAGGACAGTACCTAGTGCTTTGGACATCCCCTCATTTCTTCTCCCAGGCTGTCACACCAGATTGGACTCGGAAGGACCGACACCGCGTCCACCCCAGACCCCATGGGGTAACAGGTATGTCTGACTTCCTTATATCAGTTGTAGCTCCCTTTTTTTTTACCAGCACTGAGCCCCGATCCTCTGCTAACAGGTTTCATTGAGACGGTGGCGGGTATAGCAGGATTTCCATGCGTTTATATCATGTCAACAATTAGTTTAGTGCCTCGGAGCCATCGCGTCTACAGCTGATAGTTGGTAGGCGCACAGGTTGGAGACATGACACAATGAAACTCCTCGAAATCGTTGCGCTGTTACAGTTGGCCGTCGGAAAAGCTACTGTATATGAAGGCCTGTCTTTATGTTTCCGCTGATTTCTTTTATTCCAGTCCATTGGCATCATGTTCGCCACGGCATGAGTGTATTTCTGACAGCTAAATAGCCGGGCGAGTGAGCAGGCGACAGTCTGAAAGTACGCCTACCTGTTCCATACGTGATCGCCAGCTGTCTGTTGCGCGTGTTGATATTTGGAGACGCTGTCAGTCGTTGATTCGCACATTGTACATTTCACACACTATCAGAGAACACAGGCAGGTGATTTTCAATGGGAAAACGCTATTGATGATTACTTTCATTTGTCTGGACTTGTGTTTATGTTGGCAAACTGCTCTAAAATGTAAATTAAAAGACATGCAATTAACTAAAGGGATAACCCAATTACGCAAATATTATTTAAATACATTTCATACACCTCCTGCACATATGTATTCTTTGTACTTTTAAGAAATATCCCGCACGCTTAGATATACAGTAATATGCAACACTTGTAGAACATACGTGATCCTCTGTTTGGCTTTCTGTCAGCTGATCGAGTTGAATGAAAACAGCCGATCCTGGGGAAATTTGCAAAGTTTTGAACAGCGTGACAACCTATCGCCTACATCGGCTGCGGGGGAAATTGTCGTGCACAGATACCATGATGGCACACAAAATAAAGGGTGATGCTCCGTGCAGCCGTCTGGAGGGGATTCAAAATGAAAGCGCTCAGAGGCTGGAAGACAAGGGCTTAAACCCTCCTCCTTCTCCCCTCGATTAACCTCCAAAAGGGGGATTTCTCCAGCTGGACATTTCTGCTGCGTCAACACCCAGCCCCAGAGTATCAGACAAGACAAGATGAGGGGGGATTTTGTTTGCAGATGATGCTGCCTGTCGGTGTATCTTTTCTAATTGTTGAGCTACCGCTGATAATTATCTGATCCGTGTGGAGAGTTAAAGTGTGGCGTCAAGTGTTTGTTGGCGACTGGAGCTGAAAGCGTCTCTCTCTCTCTCGCTGCTTCCCTGTCTGTCTCCTGCTCTGTGTGTGTCTGCTGTCTATGTCTGCCCTCTCAAACCGGTCAGTTCCGTCTTCCTCCATTTTCTACCATGCTTACCATGTGAGAAAGGGGAACAGCCCCACTTCATCCACGCTCTGTATGTGTAAACAGTGAGTCGTGCTGCTCCAGCGCTGCCTGCTGCCAGCTGAGTCTCCAACACAATAATCTGTCAAAGTAACACAGAGCTCAGCTAATCATCATCTCTGCACTAAGGTTTCCCAACTTTGTTTATAAAACCAGCTTAGATTAACCCACAGATTCCTTTTTTATTGTTTACTTTAATTATTACACTTGTTGGGAAATGCAAAGCGTTGTTGTTGAGTAGATAATAGTAAATGTACATCCACTGAAAACACACTAAGAAACTCAGTCGTTCTGCTAACTTTAGGCAAATTATACCACTACACATTTAGTAGGAGATCCTCTGCCTCTCCAGAATAGTCTCTGTGTTTTTATTTTATCCTAGTTTGAGGAACTTAAAAGTGCCAGCCAGCCATGTTTTACTTTTAAGTTCACACTCTCAGTTTGAGTTGAAACAGTACAGCCAGTTAGATCCAAGCATTTTACTCTGTTTGACAGTGGCTAACTGGATCTGTGGGATTAAGAGACAATCTAGTGATTTTTTCCAAATTGTCTTAAACCTCATGGATTTGTCTGCTTGTTTTGTCCTCCCTGCTGTGGAGTTAAGGGTTGGTGCTTGATATGTTAAACCCTCCAAAGTCTTTATTCAGTAATTAAATTACTGTAAGCTCGTGTCGCATGCATGTTCATCCGTGCTCATTTTGTAACTATCGAACAGGAGGTAGCTTATCTTTTGTTTTAAATCTTAACAATCCTCAACTATAATGGCATTACTAGACCTTGGCATCGAGGCTCGGAACATCTCCCAGAATGCTTTGTGTCTGTGTGTTTGCCCCCTGCTCAACCACTGAGGTTTCTTCCCCCGAGGTAGATCTGTGTAGTGTTTCCATTACAAGAGCAGTGGACATCAGTGTGTGCATGTGTGTATCTTTGTGTGTGTCTGCACCTTCTCCATCTGTGTGTTCCACGGGGAAAATATAATACAGACCAAGACAGCAGCTACAAGGAAGAGTGGAGGAGTAGTGTAGGCGAGATCGGCCGAAAGATGGAAAAAATATTAGCTGCTCGTGTGCTTGTGGGATTGCAAAGGAGGATTTGAAGCGCTTTCCCTCTTGTGTTATCTCTCATGAATGGACCTTTTTAAAGTTGATTAAACATTATAGGTGAGTTGAATCTATATTTTTTAGGTTTTTCTTGGTTTAAAGCTGATGTGCTGTTTGTTGAAAGTGGTGGAGTTGTCACTCACTTGGATTGTTGTGCATGGTGAGGGTGTGTCAGGGTGTAAAAAGAGGGTGAGAATATGAGACGAGGGGCTTGGTTTGGGTGGGAGTCAGGTTTGGAGCTTGTGACACTTGCCTCTTCACTGTTTGCGTGTGTGTAAGCCTGCTGGTATGTAGGTGGTACTCCTGAACTGTGTGGTAGCAGGTTAGTCTGTTTAAGTTACGCAAACCCTGAGGATAGTGTGCTACCCCCTCACAAGAGTAAATGTTTTTATAGACAACCTGACAATAAACTGAGCAGTAAGTTTAAATCTGGTGTGCATTCCCTAGATATAGACAAAAAGAGGGCAAATGATCCCTAAGCACTCATTTGTTCCCTGTTAGCCACCTTGTACTCCATTCATCTCTGTCTCTATCTCTCTCTGCCAGTTTTCTCTTCCTGATCCCCCCTCGGAGCTCACTTGTTAATGGGAACACCTGTTTGGCTAACACACTGCAAAATGAACCATTTACACTCGCGTGTACACATCGTACATGACACGCCAAGGCTCTCCTGAGTTTTCTGACAACTCTGTCTTCCATTTGTCACACTGTGAATATTATCATTCTCACGTCTCATTTGGAATCAAGACAGTTTTGCAAACATTAACCCCCGTATCCAAAGCAGCTCCCTCCCCCATCCCCTAATAACTCCCAAGGCTTTTTAGCTTAACTGCCTCTATAGCTCATTGTGCAGTGCTGAATACAGGTGTTCCTAATCCCCGTGGGGTTACACGGATGCTGTGGGGGGTGTGTGTGTGGTTGTGTGGGAGAGTTTGTGTGTAACAGCTGTCTTCCCTATCCACCTATCTGACAAGCTCATCCTCCCCCCAGCAGATAGAACAGGTGAGTTTAAGATATTCCCACCTCAAAATACACACACACACACACACACGCTCACCACACAGAAATACTCTCCAACACCCCACTTGTCTTTTCAGGTAGGTGTTAATATTTCATAGCTGTGTGTGTGTGTGTGTGTGTGTGTGTGTGTGTGTGTGTGTGTGTGTGTGTGTGTGTGTGTGTGTGTGTGTGTGTGTGTGTGTGTGTGTGTGTGTGTGTGTGTGTGTGTGTGTGTGTGTGTGTGTGTGTGTGTGTGTGTGTGTGTGTGTGTGTGTGTGTGTGTGTGTGTGTGTGTGGGGGGCATGCACCTGCACGCAAAGCAGAATGTCAATGAAAGCAATAAGCTCTCTTGTTCTTTCCTTTTGTTCTTTTGTCTATGAATTTTAAATTAGGAGGTAATTCTCAGCTTTACCTCTAATTTGTATAATCTACAAGCAAGAATTGAAAGTCCAGAAGCGTATTTATACTTTGATTGTTGCTAAAAAATAAATGCAAAGAGGGTATTTGTTCAGTGAAAACGGCAGGTTGTCAGAATCTTTCTTAGGAGTTGTTGATATTGCAAAACACCTTTTTGGATCACACATTCCTGAGAAAAGAGAAGATGGTTTTCAGTTTGTGTGTTTTTATCAGGGTGTGTGTTTCTTTTATTTAGGAATGCAGAGCATATCAACTCACTCCAACCAGAGCCTCGTGATCACACAATGCTATCAGCGTCATGAATTTCTTTTCTGGAATTTACAACATTTTCTAACAGCATTTACCAATTGCATCAATGTCCAGCGTCGGTCCAGCCTTGAAATAGAATCCTCTTTATGTGTACTCCTAATTGTTGCTTTTATTTACTGTGGATTTTCACTTTTCCAGATGCTGTCATAACAAATATTGCAACAATTAAAGTGAGGATGGCAGTAATTTCACACGTCAGGTTAATGCATTTCAATTAGCTTTCTCAAAATGAAAGGAAAATGTAAAGGATAGAAAAAGTATATATTATCTCCAGACTATATTTTTTGCAAAGTATAATTTGCATTAATGTGACTTTCTTATAGTGGTATGTATAATGCTTTGAATTTTGAAATGCCTCCAAACTAAAACTCACCTTATGTTTAAAGATATCCTGACTGAAACGTGTCAAATGTTTATAATGTATACAACGTTATGTTAGAAAGCTAAACAAATGTGTTTTCTCACTGTTCACAACTCTTTGAAAGATCACATTGACCTGCTGTGACCTAGTGATTCTAATTTCCTCATTATAAACCACTGATATGACTCCACTAATGAACTGACAAGGGACCGGTTATTGTTTTCATGATTTTCATTCTTTCACCAGAAACGGACAAAATATGTTGTCTTCTTAAACAGGCTTTCCAATGTACCCTAAATTATTTAACTACTTTTGAAAATCTTACACTTTTTCTTTTGTTCTTTAATGGTTTCCACGTGTCACTTTATATGTCTCCGATGTGCAGGTTGGGCATCGTATTGCAGTATAATTATCTAGCTGAGTAGGACTGGTAAACAAGGGGGAAAGAACTATCTACACACACAGAGACAAAGATACACACACAAAGTATTTACCAAATATTTAGTCATATCAGCTGTACACTTTGCAGAAGGATCACTATATTTGTAGACCCATTTCATAAGCTAATAATGAAATGAAGGTTTTGGTTGGTAAAAAATGTCTTTGCAGTGAACCGACAGCTGAAAGCCTTGTATTTGAATGCGGTTGTTAGTTGTTTTTTTCCGAGTGATAGAGTTTGTCTTTTATACACACAGTGTGAGTATTTGATGAGAAATTGAGCGGCTTTGAGCAAATACATCTTTAGAAACAGTCAACTAGCCTCGGGCTGTGGCTGGTGAGAGATTTCCATATCAAAGCTCAGGTGAGAGAGGGAGACAAGGGAGGCAGAGAGAGAGGAAGGAAAAGAGAGAACGTTAAGGGGAGAAAATGGGGAGGGGGTTTGATGAAACAGACATTCACTCTGCAAGAGTTCTAGCCCTTGTTATTCTGTCCCTTTTGTGTGCAGCACAGTTTAGTCTGTGTGTATCGGGGCTGTCTGTCTCAATCTAAACTCCTGCGTTAAAAAAACAACCAGAGGGAAGGTTGGAAAGACTCAAATACGAACCAACACCTTTCTGTACTCAAAACCACACAAAGACTGTCTCCATAACCTTCTGATGACTGGAGCTGACCGCAGAAACAGTGTGTAGAGAAGAAAATGGTTTTCTCCCACCGATACTGCCTAACATCTGACCTGTGAGCTTCTGCCAATATTTGGATCCCTGTTTAATATTATTACCAAAGCATAAAACCATCATTTTCCCTGGAAATATTTATCTTCTTTAGCTACAAGCATCAGACCTGACCTCCATGGAATTGATGGCAACACTCTAATTAATGGATAGAGTTTTAATTTGGCGCTTTCAAACGCGTGTGTGCCTCTGTGTGTGTTTCTGACGAACATTATCCTGCTTTGTAGAGTTTTGTAATCCAGCCATGGACTCTGGCTAGAGTGCTAAAGTGCTGCTAACAAGGCCTGTTTAACATTCTCTCCCCTGCTCAACATACAATTATTCCACTTCGCTGCCATTAACATGTACAGTAGGACTGGGCTTTTAATTGGCCTGATATGACTAATGCCAGATCAACTTGGATTTGCTAATTAGTTTTTGCTTTAAAAGTGCCATCAGGACATGAAATATTCATTGATGTGAGGTGGAGCGAGGACTGTGGGTGGTATTAGTGGGATATTAGTGGTATAGGCAGGCTGTTCCAATGTGCTGGGAGAAGAAGATTGAACCTTCATTGGCCCGTTGTGGTCGGTTATTCATACTTTGGGTGAGGTGTTAGTTTTTCGTCATAATTTCAGACACCCACACAAAGACACACGCACACATTCATCCAGCGTACGCACACACCACCTCCATTCTCCGCATCACAAGGCCACCTCTTCTTCTTCTTCTCCAGCCCCCACCTCCTCTCTGTCTCTCCTGATCTCACCTCCCCCTCTGCCCTCCTCCCCCTTCCCATTATTTCAACTCTTCGTTTATTTCTTGCCTCCTCATCTCACATCCTTTTATTTTCTCCTCACCTTTTCCGTCCTCCTCCTCCTCCTCCTCCTCCTCCTCCTCCTCCTCCTCCTCCTCCTCCTCCTCCTCCTCCTCTCTCTGCTATTCCTCCTCATCCACCTTCTCCTTTTCCTTTTCCCTCCCACTCCTTAATCTCCAAACTATCCTCCTCCTCCTCCTCTCCTCCTCCTCCACCCCCTCCTCTGCTGTAAGTGGGCCAGGTGCCTCCTGTGGCCTCCCCTACTCCATTTCTCATTTTTACCCTTCCTCTACTCCTTTTCTCATTTCTACCCTCTCCCTGTTCTCTTTCTCATTTGTATCCTTCCCCCTGACCCTAGCTCATATTTATACATCCCCTCAATCCAACAGTTAGCAACCATTGAACGTGTTTTCCAGTTTTCTGCTGAAACGGAAACAATTGTTGTTAAGATAACTTCTTGCTTTAGGTTAGAATGTGAGAAGAACTTGGATGATTTGTATTCCTTTTTCAGCACTGAAAAAGTGTAACTTTATAATCAGTGATTAAAATGGAGGGTTATCATTGCTTCTGGACACTTCATGAGCTCCCCTAAGTCAGTTCCCTTTTATTAACAATAGAGGTGAAGCCAATCCAAATGTGAACAGAAGTGAGTAGGTTCACATCCCCTTTTCAGTGGTAAGGGGCAAATTTTTCCAACGGCCTTGTTGAAGCGACTTCCAATGTTGCATCCACACATACATCACCGATGCATGCACACATCCTCATTGTTACTGTCTTTGTGTTCTCTTGTCGCCCTGTGAATGCACACGGTGAGCTGGCAATGTGCTTTTCACCTCATCTCGTCCTGTCTATTTAATTTTTCCCCCACTCTTCCTCTTTTCATCCATTGTCATTCTGTCTGCCTTTGTCTCTGGCTGGCTCTATCTCTTGTCCTCTTCTTTTTTACTCTCTCTTTCTCACCCCCGCACCCCTTCCTCTCTTCCTCCTGTCTTCTGTGCCACCCCCCTTCTCTCGTTGTTTTCGTGTGTGCACTGGTGTGTCACGAAGGGGGTGGCGGTTGATTGTCAGTGGTTGGTGGTTTGGATGGACACCTGATACTGGCACTGCCTCACGATGTGGGAATGTGTGACTTCTTCAAAACTAGGTTTCCAAGGTGGGTGTTGTCCTTAGCGATGGTGAGCAAGAGCATGGGAGTTTGCACAGTGGACCTATTGTCTATACCTCTCTCTCTTTGTTTCCCTTAAGTCTGATACTGTACTTAAATTTAGAGTTCTTTCCATGTCTGTCGTTGGGGAAAAGAAGCAAAAGCCTGCGAGCCATTGGTTTTCATGTTAGTCAACAGGTGACAGTCAAACGTCAAACCACATTGGAGCAGACGTGCTCTGAGTGGATAGACTGACAGATAAGAAGGAGGTAGAAAGGATGACAGGAGAGGACAGGACAGAAAAGAGGATCCAGGTGAGGCATTTGTCTGGTCGTTCTTCGTCAATCACAGTGGACGTGGTATAGCCTCAAGCCACACCATGCAAAAGTCCATAGAAGAGTTCCATCAATTACACTTAAACAAAGGAAACTCCTCCTGAAACTTTACTTGCAATCTGCTGTTTGTTTTTCATCAGTTTCCTTGCTGCTATTCCTCCCTGAAGAGCCAATCATGGCACACACAAGGAAGACAAAGAACTTCAATGATTTTGCGTCTTCACTGATCACTATTAGAGTTTACTCAGCACAAGACCGCAAGCCGGTCTGTGTTGGAACTGTTAAAAAGATCGCTGAAGGGGCAGACCCTCAGTATCGATGCTACGTATTGATGAACGTCTGTGATGATACACTGTGCGGCATATTGAACTCTTAAGTCTCGCAGACAAAATGAAGTGTCCTCCATGTTCTCCAGTAGTCCAGTTAGCAATGCTACAGTAGAGTAGAGGAGCCCGCTGAGGCTCTGCAACCATCGATCTCGAGCTACACTGACGCCCCATCTGTCTTCCATTCTTCTTTTGTTTTCTTCATCACTACTTTTCTTATATTGCTTTCTTATTTGTTCCCCATCTCTCTTCACTTTTCATTTCCCTCTTGCATCTCCCGTCTCCCACCCTCCTTCTTACCCTTCACTGTCTCTTTTCTGACTCCAAAATGTGAGTCTCTATATTTAGATGCTCCTCTCCTCTCCCCTTGATTTCTCTCCCTTTATCTCACCTCCTTTTTTCCCACTGTTGAAGGACAGATTCTCTAAAGCGCTCCAAGATTCATCAGTGTTGTATAGAAGCTGCTTTTTGATCAGCCTGATGAGTGACAACACAGCCTCGGGCTATTATATACAAATGTGTTTTTATAAACACTTCTCTATCTATATGTAAATCAATGTGCTGTTCAGTTGTTGTCCGGGAGGCTGTGGAGCGATGGTAAGTTATAAGGGAACATTGCATGTAATGGACTAGGTTAATACAGTTAAATGATGTGTTTTTCTTGTTTATGTGTGCTCAGGAGTCTTTGTGAATGAGATTAGCTGGGAGTGAAGTCTCTTTTAATATTTGCTCAGAGGGGATGGAGGGTGTGCCTGTTGTCCTTGTGAGTACACACGTAAGACGCAGATTCATTGCTCCCCTCTTTGCGTGAGCTCATTGTAAGCTGCGGCCCAGTGTGGATTTGAGAAAGATTCCTCTGTTTGCCGTTTGACAGAGCTACAGTCACACCACGTAACTCTTACACACACAGACACACTCTCTGGACACCCGCCTCGGCAACAGATAGCTACCGACCACCAGCAATGAGTCACCATCATTCAGTCATTCACTTGCACATTGAAAAACCACACATTTGAACAAACAACAATTAGCTTTAAGTTCCTTTAGGGCTGGTAGTGTTGTACCATATGTTCACTCTTGACATTTTCTTCCTCATGGTAGCTCTTTATTTCATTTCCTTTATACTGATTATCAATTGTTATACAATATATGTGTGTGTGTGTGTGTGTGTGTGTGTGTGTGTGTGTGTGTGTGTGTGTGTGTGTGTGTGTGTGTGTGTGTGTGTGTGTGTGTGTGTGTGTGTTATAGTGTGAGACCTTTGTAGCTGGTGGCTCTAACAGCTCGGGAACAGGCCGCCTGGGTTCTGTGAGCTACAGTCATGTACATTCGCGTCTAGCTCGGCCGTGACAGCTTCCTTTTTCGCTGTGACAGGTTTTGTTTTAAGACCTATGAAAGGGTCTGGACAACAAGATGCAGACACACACACACACACACACACACACACACACACACACACACACACACACACACACACACACACACACACACACACACACACACACACACATATATATACACACTTTGAAAGGCTCGTTGGCAGAGACAGAGATCAGGGTTGGTGGTAAATGGAAGTTGCGAGCTGCTCTATAGACGTATACTGTCATCATCACTTTAGCCACAAAGCTATTTGGTTGTTTCTTTCAAACTAAACTGAGATTAAATGAAAAAAAGAAATGAAACTGGAAGACAAAAAGCAATTGTGGGTTAAAGTGAGTAAGATGCAGTAGGGGTAAATTAAAAGAAAATTCTGTTGATTAATTTTTGTAGTTTATCAATGAGTGGTCACATGATCACACAGAGTGGAAATCAAAAGTAGGCTCACCTAAAGGTCATCAAAATGTGAATTATAGCGTTTCTGTTACACAGCATTGTTTTTGAAAAACTCAATTACACTCCAATTACTGGGCTGATATATGTAAGGGTTTGGTTGTTTAGTTCCAGTCATGGGATGTCTTCAGCTTGCTTTGATATTTTTGATAAAATAGGCTTCCAATGTTCCACCTATTTTGAGAAAGCCCTTTTCCATTCTAACATGTCAAAGAAATGTTTTTTTCAAGTTTGGAGAACTTTACTGGCCTTCACACTAAATCCCATCGAACACTTTTGGTATGAACAGGAACACTGACTGCGAGCCAACATCCCTGCAGCCAGGTTTTAAAATGTTGTGGAAAACCTTTCTAGAAGAGTGGAGCCTCTAGCAGCAGAATAATAATTGCCCTTGGTTCTCAGATGAGATTTTCAACTATTACAAATGGCTGCTCTGTCTGTCATCTGTTAATGTTCACAGTTTTGGAAATAGTATTAGCACATGTCTTCCTTTCCCTTTCAAACAACTACACTGATATAACTCAAGGCTTCTTTTTAGCCTGTTTGTCAGACTGATCATCTTTAATTGCCCAGTATGACTCTGAAAATTAAATGATATGTTAATATTTTCCTCAGGTTAAACATTTTATAATATTGGCTTTGGTTTAAAACACGAAGAGTATTGATTAGTTTTTTCACTACTAACTCTGGGGGAGGAAAGCAAAAGAAAAATACATGATTTATTTATGACCAAAAAAACCACAAAAAGTTCCCAGAAGTCAGAAACTGACAATGTCCTCCCTCAAAACTCCCCCTCCCCTGAAGTCAGAGGTTGTAGATGAGAACATCATAAGTCTGATGCAGTGATGAAACTTGGTTTTATACCAAGATACCCCAACATTGAAGTTGTCGTTGTGATATGGGATCCCCCCCTACCATTTTCCCCTACCAGCTCCGAGCTGCAACACCACAGACACTCCCTGCAGGTTATTTCACTTCCCTGTTCCACACTGATAGGTTTTTCAAAGAAGTAGCCCCTTCCTGTCTTTGAATTATACCTAAACCTAAATCATTATCTGACTAGACTAGAGTACAGTATTGCAATTTCTTATTAAGTCTGTTTGGTGATTTAATGATAGAGCTGATAGAAAACAACTCCAAACAAATATCCTGTTCAACTACACTGAACAAAAATATAAATGCAACACTTTTGTTTTTGCTCCCATTTTTCATGAGATGAACTCAAAGATCTAAAACATTTTCTATATACACAAAATAACCATTTCTCTCAAATATTGTTCACAAATCTGAACAAATCTGTGATAGTGAGCACTTCTCCTTTGCCGAGATAATCCATCCCACCTCACAGGTGTGCATATCAAGATGCTGATTAGACAGCATGATTATTGCACAGGTGTGCCTTAGGCTGGCCACAATAAAAGGCCACTCTAAAATGTTCAGTTTTATCACACAGCACAATGCCACAGATGTCGCAAGTTTTGAGGGAGCGTGCAATTGGCATGCTGACAGCAGGAATGTCCACCAGAGCTGTTGCCCGTGAATTGAATGTTCATTTCTCTACCATAAGCCGTCTCCAAAGGCGTTTTCAGAGAATTTGGCAGTACATCCAACCGGCCTCACAACCGCAGACCGCGTGTAACCACACCAGCCCAGGACCTCCACATCCAGCATGTTCACCTCCAAGATCGTCTGAGACCAGCCACTCGGACAGCTGCTGCAACAATCGGTTTGCATAACCAAAGAATTTCTGCACAAACTGTCAGAAACCGTCTCAGGGAAGCTCATCTGCATGTGGGTGAGCGGTTTTCTGATGTCAATGTTGTGAATCGAGTGGCCCATGGTGGTGGTGGGGTTATGGTATGGACAGGCGTATGTTATGGACGACGAATACAGGTGCATTTTATTGATGGCATTGTGAATGCACAGAGATACCGTGACGAGATCCTGAGGCCCCATTGTTGTGCCATTCATCCACGACCATCACCTCATGTTGCAGCATGATAATGCACGGCCCCCATGTTGCAAGGATCTGTACACAATTCCTGGAGGCTGAAAACATCCCAGTTCTTGCATGGCCAGCATACTCACCGGACATGTCACCCATTGAGCATGTTTGGGATGCTCTGGATCGGCGTATACGGACAGCGTGTTCCAGTTCCTGCCAATATCCAGCAACTTCGCACAGCCATTGAAGAGGAGTGGACCAACATTCCACAGGCCACAATCAACAACCTGATCAACTCTATGCGAAGGAGATGTGTTTGCACTGCGTGAGGCAAATGGTGGTCACACCAGATACTGACTGTTTTTCGGACCCCCCCAGACCCCCCCAATAAAGCAAAACTGCACGTTTCAGAGTGGCCTTTTATTGTGGCCAGCCTAAGGCACACCTGTGCAATAATCATGCTGTCTAATCAGCATCTTGATACCTGTGAGGTGGGATGGATTATCTCGGCAAAGGAGAAGTGCTCACTATCACAGATTTTTTCAGATTTGTGAACAATATTTGAGAGAAATGATTATTTTGTGTATATAGAAAATGTTTTAGATCTTTGAGTTCATCTCATGAAAAATAGGAGCATAAACAAAAGTGTTGCATTTATATTTTTGTTCAGTGTATGATCTTTTTACCTTAAAGTTTAGTTTTAGTAGATAAATTGGAAGTTGTTTTGACATTTAAATGACTTCTCCACAGCCTCAGTTCATTCAGGGATCCACCCTTGTTTTGCATAGGTGGAAAATCCTGGCTACCCTCTGTGTTAGAGGCAACACATATCGAACAAAAGACTCACTGTTTAGCTATCTGTTCCCGTGCCTTCACCTCTTCTCTCCTCTCCTCCCTTATTTCTGACTTTCACATCCTTCTTATTCTCCCATCCTTTCCTTGTTCCACTCCTTTATTTCCGGCTCTCACTCCTGTTTCTCCCTCCTCCTGTACAGCCCTCTTTTTCTTGCATCTCCGTTGTCTTTACAGTCCTCCTCATCCGCCCCTTCTCCCAATCTCCCCCTCCTTTCATTTTGGGTTCTCCAACAGTGGTAATGAGATGTTTCATTATTTGCATTTCACAGCTTTTAATAGAGAGAGAATTTAGGCTAAGCCCCGGGTCGTCAGTCAGGGAGTTACCATGGGAGACATAGCAGGCTTAGGGGCCTAGAGAGAAAGATAGCCCAGAAACTACACTCACATACAGACACACATGCACAACTGTAAAGAAGGGAGACATAGAAAAAGGACAAACAGAGATAGGTAGGGCTGATATGACTTATCTCACTCGATTTGAATATGAATGTCAACTAGCCAAAGCTTAAAGGTTTGTTGAGTAACTCAAGGTGAAGTTAGTCAGGTTAAAGAGTCACTTCTTAGAGTCACACTTTGTTTCAGGTCACTCTAGGATGATCCCTGTCCGTCCTTACTATGCCTGGATTTCCATAAGACGACACCAGGCTTAACACCTGCGTGGCCAAAGGTAATGGGACCAGGTGTCGGAGACAGCCCGGAGCTGTGGAATTGTGCACCTAAGTGTCCTAAGGGTCCTAAGCCGACGGGAGGCTTAAAGAGGCAGATCTTTTGGCAGGTACACTGAATGTGAACATGCACAAAAAAAGGTCTTCAGGTGTAAGGTGGAGGGTCCAGGTATTGTTTAAGGGCGGTGGATGTCGGAGGGGACTGAGTTTGTAAGAGAGCGATTTACGGAGGGAGTAACGCTAAGTCTCCCTAAGCCTCCTGGATCCTCTTTGGTCCCTCTCCACATGACATGGCTATCCTTCTATGAGTCAATCTCTACCTCCACCTTGAGTTTTGGGCGCCTGCCAAAGAAACAGAGAGCGGACGGAGAAAGGGAGAGCAAAATAGAGGTGCAAAATGTGGCATGATGGGGAAGGTGGAGAGAATAAAGGTGGACAGATGGAAGGTGTGGGATAAAAGAAACATGACACACTGAAGACAGGAACACATGCAGGGAGGTCTACAGAAGAAAAAACGAGAGGCAAACATGAACAGAACCGTATTTCCAACAGAAAATAAAGGCCGCTAAGAATGAGCCATTCACAGCTAATGGCTTTGATGTATTTGTTTTTCTAATTGCAGCTTGCATGCCTGCGTGCGAGTGTGCGTGTGTGTGTTATTTCTGTCCGTGCCTGCCTTGTTGATGGGCTGCCACCCTGGCTTGTCCGGAAGGCTGCCCTAGCTCCGTCGGATTGGGGATTAACCCCGGGATAATGGCCTTGATGCCCAGTTGAGTGGAAGCAAAGCTGTTTAAAAATATTGGCTGCCTGAGTCATTCTCCCCTCTCTTCCTGTCTCCCCATCTTTCTATCTTCAGTTGATGTTTTCTGCATTTCTCTTTTCTCTCTGTTTTTCACTGTTCTTTATTCTTTGGCTATTTACCTTTTTCTCTTTTCATTTGCTCCCTCTATGTGTAACCTCATCCAGTGTTCGTAATGACCTTTAATGGGTCTCGCATTTGCAAATGTTCAGCTAACATTGGTAACATTAATCACACATTCATGATTTTATTGTGGATTTAAAGAAAGTAGCAGTAAACCTTCGCAGTCTAATACAACTTTTATATTTTCTTTAAATGGAAGAACTAATATATTTTTACTCTGGGAAGTAATGGCTGTTTTTAATCATACTGTCATGTGTTCGGAGAACAGTGCCTCCATTGTCCAGCCGGATATCATTTTAATTCCCCTTATGCATGCTGTCATTTTTTTTCATTTTATTGGAAAATGTTGCTTTCTTCCTGTACCTTTTTAAGAATTTTTAAATGTTGTGTCATATCATGTAAAAGATCTCTTTCACATCTTTGTTCTTGAGGCTAAAGTCATTTATTCACTTTTGTTTTTTTAAAGCTTTACACATAAACCCTTTTGTGCAGACCTGACAACTTTTTTTCAGAAACTGCCCACCATGATATGGTCGTGTTCTGGTGCAAGTCTGCAATAGAAACGTGTTGCTTTTTTTGTAACTGAGGCTGGGATAGTTGACAACATAAATGCCAATTCTTGGCGACTGAATCCTGACATGATATCCTCCTTCTTCTTCTTCACAATTATTAATTTTTTCAATCTCAGGCCAGTTTTTACTGCATCCTCCCTGCTGATTTAAAACGACAATGCCAAGATAAAAGTAGAGATGTGAAAAGGAGGGAATTCACTGCAAATAGAGTATCTTTAAAAGTAGAAATGATATGTACTGATAGTGTGATCCAACATAATATTGGAGATGTATTGCTGCACTGTGTCAGTATGGAGAAGTTTATGAGTTAGCCGAAGTTACTTATGTGAACATCTACCATATACGTTTCCAGTCACCTGTATACACCACTCTCTAAACTCTGTTTTGATGAAAACCAACACTTTAGGAGCGTAAAACTCCATTATGTTATGGTTGATAGATGGTTGACCATGTCTGCCTTGCATTTGGTGCTGGACAGAGCATACAGTCATTTATGAAGTTTGCTGAATATAGCTTCTGCTTATAGAAATAATGCTAATGAGATGGCAGTAGGAGAGGTTCAAAGCAGTGAATTAGCTGCCTATATACCCAAAAATGAGGCTGAAAACCGATGTGGAGCTGAGATAAATTATATGAGATAATTATCAATTGTCTTACTAGAGCTATCACTTTTGACAATTATATTTTAAATGACCAAAAATACATGTTTGCTTTAGTAATTTTTGCATTTACAAAAACAAGTTCAGTCAGCACATCAAATGTATCTTTTCAATTTTCTCAGTCTGCTTTTGTCTTCATTTATTTATAGGAATTTATTTATTTTACTACTGCCTCTGTGAACTCGAGTTTGACATTCTCGTCCATCCAAAGTCGTTTTATCAAATAATGAGCAGAACTGTTACATTCGTTGAGCAGAGGTACACAATTGAATGTAGCGTGATTAGCTGAGGGTGGCAATTTTACAAGCAGCACACCGGCCACTAAATAAAAATATTCCCTGACCAATTGGAAACCCCTTAATCTTAAATAAGTACAACTGATGGTATAACGAAACTGCTTCGATAGTGCCAACACACATAAAGAAATCTGCAGACCTTGTGCCTGCAAGAATGATAATAAGAAAGCAGACAAGTTTGCTTCGAGTTTTATTTAATAAACTCTGTTTCATATATTATCACACTGATTTGAAGATGTTTTGTGTGTTTTTAAGACCCTGATGTGGTGTGATGTATCAATACCCTTAAAAATCACAGCATGAGCCTGCTGTGAAAGCTCTGAATGTGAAAACACCCTCGTGCAAACAAAGTATCTCTGCCTCTGATCCAAAAGGACCTTGCACACGTCTCCCCTCGGTCCCATGCGGTCAAGGAGGCATTGAAAGTGGCTCGGATGGGACAGGCTGAATTAAGAGAAACACAAGAAGGAGGAAGCCCCATTCTTCTCACTCCATCACACGTCTCTTCTCTTTAGTCGTCTGGCCGGGGCCTAAAGTGACTTGCCTTGATGTGACCAGGACAAACCGGGGTGTGATGGCCGTGACGGCTCTGTTAAGCGTGTCAATGTGTGTTTTTTTGATTCTTGCATGTGCTTGTGTATTTAGGGGCAGGGTATATGTGTGTGTGTGTGTGTGTGTGTGTGTGTGTGTGTGTGGTGTGTGTGTGTGTGTGTGTGTGTGTGTGTGTGTGTGTGTGTGTGTGTGTGTGTGTGTGTGTGTGTGTGTGTGTGTGTGTGTTTTTATGGGGGGGGATCGGGGCTCTTGATTTTGTGTGAGGGAAAGGAAGGGGGGTTAAGGAGGACAGTCACTTTTGATTTGGCTTCAGAAGGGTGACAGGGACTTGGAGTTCCGGTTGCATGCTTTACTGAAACAATCGTCTCTGACCACAAAATAAGTGCTCTCAGACTGTCAACCTGCCTGCTGATGACTTTTCCCTTGTTTTTTTTTCATGGTGACATTTCATAGAGGGATGATAAAGCTTTTTTTTTCTGCTCTGTGACATCCTGAAAGCAAGCTTAGTGTCTGTAGCCTTGGTGAGGCTGCTAATGCTTTGGATGAGACACACATGTCTCTGCCTCTCTCTCTTTACCTGTTTGTTCGACAAGTTCATTTTATCTTACCTTCCTCTATCGTGCCAAGTAGGGGGGGGGGGGGGAAAGTATCCAGTTTTGGCCTTATTGATGGTCAAGGCTTGAGGGGTAAGATGGAGTAGGTCCTCAGAGAAAATAAATAATGAACACTGGAGTGGCTTTTCTGGGTGTTTATGTGCCTATTGTACCCCCACTTTCAAAACACTGACCAAAACACACCTCTTCAGACTGGCTTTTTAATTTGTGAATTATGTTGTGTGCTGTTTTAATATTTATTATTTTCTTTTTTTTAATTCTATTTTATCATGTTTTATCAAACCACTGTAAAGCGTCTTTGAGCACCTGAAAAAGCGATTTGAAATTAAATGTATTATTATTATTATAATTATTGTAATAGAAGCGGTTGGGATTGGTTCATCTGGAAAAGGGGTCTTTGACTGCCAACAAGCCAATTTGCCAAGCGAAGAGTTTAGAGGTCCACCTCTCTCCTAACTACTGACTCAGTATGTCTCTGAGTCTGTTGAAGCAATACATCTGATAAGACCTCTCCCTCTCTTCCTCCTAGTCCTTTGCTGCTGTGCTACCCTTCACTGACCATTGTTTTTGTTGCATTTGAGGCACCATTTAACATGGTTTTGGTTGCAATCAGAGACCCACATTCAACATCACATTCATAGTCGCACATTTGCTGAGAACGTAATTCTCCTAGTCCCACATACTTGGTTGCTAGATTTCCTTAAACCTGCCAAAATCCTGAATGTTTTACTGTATAAAAGGATTTCAAATATATATTTTCTTAGTTTCCTAGAGTGTGATCTTGTTATGCAGATCTTTGTGGTTTGATTTATGATTTTGAGACCCAATACAATAGAGCTGATCTACTTTCTCCCCCCAACATACTGACAGTGTGGATTATCTTGAGTAATTGGGGCACTGTTTTTCAATGAAGTGAGCAACACACTTTTAATTGCAATCCCCTCCATTACAGTATATTGGAGGGAAGGCAAACATCTCTGAGACAGATATCCTTTAGCTAGGTAGGTAGAAAAGGTATTGAGGTATTTCTCTCAGTGAATAAATGACTTTTTTCTGTCGTGTTTGTGATTCAAACAGTCAGAGCCAATCTTGTATAGCGGGACTATTCAATTTAATGTGCCAGTGGCCCTGAGAGAAGAAGAGCAAAGAGAGGAGTCGCTGTGTCTTTAAAAACCCTCGGTTTCTCTGCAAAGGTGAGAGGTGAAGACTCTCAATACCTCCATGAGAGCAATACAGAAGAAAAGAATAACTCAAGGTTGGACTGCCAATAGATGTGAGCTGAAGGAGAAAACTTTTGCTTCAAAACTGCCTTTCCAAACTCCGAGGGACACTGTTATTCTTCATTCTCGGCCAAGTTTTTTTCTCCACACTATTTTTGATTTCCTTGACTTAAATAAATGCCAGTCAAAGTGAAAAGTTGTGAGAGAGCCGTGCATTAATACAATTGAAGACAGTTTTGGGATGTTATCTTTTTTTTTGGAGAAAGAGAGGCTTCAGCAGTTGTCACCGTCACTCCATCCATCACTACAGCCCGTCCACTGCTGTTCATGGGAGGTGTGTTTGTCCCAGTGGACGTGGGAGACACTGTGGATTTATCTGATCTTACAAGCCATCAGGTTGAGCAGAGCTTTGCTAAACATGACCTGAAGTGTGCCCGGCCCCCGAGCAAACGCTGCTGTCACCTTGGCCAACCCGAGCTGTCATCTCTCAGAATGGCCCATGAGAGCTGACAGCTGTGGCGTTCCCAAAACAAATCAGCTGCTGCGTTTGGTAACACTCTGCGTCCCACGATTTAGCCCTCACCAAGATGAGAGCGGGAGCGGCGGCTGCTAATGCTCTGGCTAATGAACTGCCTGACTGTGTGTTTGTGTGTGTTTGTGTGTTCTTCTTCACCCTCTGTGAGTGTTGGTGTTTGCAAGGACTTATGAGGTTGATCTTTGTTTTTCTGCCACTTAGTTGAATGGTTCAACACGGAACAATGTTAAGGTCGGCTTTTTTTTCCTTCTGCTATCCTTTCTATGTGGCCTTTACCTGCATTCCTTCTATTGAGTTAGCTCAATATTACATTAGAAGTCATCTAACCTGAAGACAGCAGAACATATCAGGAAATATGAATCCAACCATATGTTAGAGATCAAGTGGGACCAAAAGCTAGTCAAATCTTTTTCGGGTGAACATTCTAATCTTGAGCTTTTATTGTAAGCTGCAAAAAAATCCTGTCAATCCTGTCAATGAATACTGAAAAGTTGTATCTTCATTCACTGACGTTGAGCAGGTCCACAAATTGTCCTTGATTTAAGGATCTTTTCTGTGTAGTTTTCAGAAAAAACCCGTTGTGTTCACAACCCAGACTGAACTGTGAAAGATCAGAAACAGAGGTTTAACAGAGAGACTTTCCGTCTCAACTAGACAGATGATTAAATATTCACAGTTGAGAGAAGGATGAAGAAGAAAAAAACAAGGAACTGAGGCTGTTTATTGATAAATGTAATGGTAAAGTGGTTTGTACTAAATGAGGTGTTTTTCTCCCTCTCAACTGTTTTGTGAAAGTGTCACGCTTTTTAACTGACGATTTTAATGAGCTAACCCACACACACACTCACACACCGATGGACCTGTCAGACACGGTTTAACACAGAGATTTTTGACTATTTGTTACTGGGCTGTTTTTAGACATCAAACTACAGCATTTGAGATGTGGTCTCTATTGATGTCATTGTTTTTTATGTCCCAGTCATTACTGAGATATCCTTACCCTGGCGCGCCTTGAAAGGAGAGGTTCAGCTAAATTTACTTATTTGTTCCCCCTTACGTGAAAATGAATCCGACATTCCAAGCAAGGGGTTTTAATATAGCTAGAGCCATCATCCATGTATATGGACTTAACAGAGAAATACCTGAATATGTTGCCAGAAAAGTGGCTTTGAAGTCATTTCCCCTGTACTATATCTTTCTGCTTCTGTACACTCAAATGTCCATGCTGCACAATTGATGGCACACTATACTATATGTTTTGATATTACAGCTTGAAGTAAAACCTATTGCCTGTCTTTGTTTGGTTTCCCAGCAGACGTTTTGAGGAGAGGCTTTTGTTCAGCGACACAGATGAACAACAGAAAAGGAGGACATGGAGATCTCCCTCACTACCGTCAGCGCCTCAGAGAGCTCAATGAGCAGAGGCAGCATGGCATCCTCTGCGACGCCTGTGTCATTGTGGAGGGAAAGATTTTCAAGGCCCATAAGAACGTCCCTTCTGGCCTCCTCACGCTACTTCAGACTCTTTACTGCCAGGTAAGGGACTGCCACACCTGGGGGAAGAACGGGTCCGAGGGAATGTGTTAGTCCTTGTTTTTCTCTCCGATCATTCTGTGTGTTTTAAAAAGCAATAACAAAGGTGCATTTACCGTATGAAAATAAACAAGACTGTTAATAATAATCTTTCTCACCCTTCAGGTTAAAAAAGGGGCAGACCCTCACCTCCAGACTACTGTCACTCACCTGGACATTGTCACTGCGACAGGCTTCAAAGCCATACTGGACTTCATGTACTCTGCGCACCTCGCCCTCACCAGTAAGAACGTGATCGAGGTCATGTCAGCCGCCAGCTACCTGCAGATGACGGACATCGTCCAGGCCTGCCACAGCTTCATCAAGGCGGCGCTGGACATCAGCATCCGCTCTGAGATGGCCGATGAACTGACCGACTTTGAGATGGGAGCTGTGGCTGCTGCCGGCATAGGTGGAGGAGGAGGAGGAGGAGGAGGAGGAGGAGGAGGAGGAGGAGGAGGAGGAGGAGGAGGAGGAGGAGGAGGAGGAGGAGCAGGAGGAGGAGGAGGAGGAGGAGGAGGAGGAGGAGGAGGAGGAGGAGGAGGTGGAGGAGGAGGAATCGTGGGCATGGCTTCTGAAGCCCTGGCCTCCATCATGTCTGGTCGCAGCACCTCCCCTTGGCTCGTGCGCCGCACCAGTCCGGCCAACTCTTCTGGGGACCTCTCAGCATCGCAGCTGCCAGCGAGGGAGGCAGCACGTATGGCGAAGGAGGACCAATAGGACCCCCTTAAGTGAGCCCATGAGAGCCAGGAGGAAGCCTGCCCAGGACTCCCAACCCGCCTGTGCCACAGGGACGACTACAGGGCTCATGTCACCGTGCAAAGAGGAACAGGCTGTCCCCAGCCTCCTCCTCACAATCCCCGGGACACGTCCTAGAGGGGCTCCCGCTCAGAGCCAGGGGGGATGTGGGTCGTGGGGGCTGTAGGGGGCTGCATGGGAGGAGCTGGAGAGGGGTCCTGGCAACCCCTCTTCAGGGTCAAGGGCGCAAGGTAAGAACATGGAAGAACCAAGGACACTGTCAGGCATATTAAGCAGCAGGCTGAGAGGACACTGGGACAGAGAGCGGGGACAGGGAGAGGGAACGGTGACAGTAGGCCTGGGTCTGCACCCTGCCCTCCATGCTGGGCTGTGCCGGATGGGAACTACATACGGACAGGAAATCCCAGGTAAGGCTGACACCAACCTGCTCCATACACTGTTTTAACTGATATACACAAAACGCACTCACATGATATGTGAGAGTAAACCATGCTTTTTCAGATCCAAATAATGTTCTTATAATGGATTTGTTGGTTAGGTTATTAGTTTACTGTCACCAAAGCAGGTGGAATTGACTGTTACTGGCTCTTAAAAATGGAAGGATGGATGCAGGCCAAAAGAAAGCTGACCTGCACTTATGTCTTGGAAAACACTTTGTGGCTCTCAGTTGATGACTTTGAGGTTTAAGAGTTTCCGAGAGTTGATGCAGTTTCCTTGTTGGCCTCTACTCGTTATCTTATTAAATAATGAGTTAATGACTGGTGAGATAATACGATTGGGCGAGATAATTAAGTGAGTGTGTTGTTTAAAAAACGTAACTATAGTGAAATCGTATTTGTGCTTCTCTTTCTAACACTTTCCAACCAGATGGGCAGCAGGTGCAATCAAACTTCTCTGTCGACTTTTGTTATAACAAAGTTAAGCAGTGCGCAAGACACTTTACAGGACATGAACAAGGCTTTGAATCCTGAGAGGATATTGCAATGCTTGTTAGCAATCCTTACAGTTTAATGGTATACAATGACCTATGTTCCCCTCTGGGTTGAGATTAGCCAGGTTCTACAACCTAACGTGTCAGTCCTAAGATGCTTATCTTAAATCTTGGCGGTGTGAGGTGAAGCCTTGGTCAAAGGCAGAGCGGTAAATACAAACTCCTCTTACTGCAGTGTATGTGATACACACTTCCACATAAACAGGACAATGCATTCACAAACACACACACCACACATTTATTTGAGAAAGTGTCTCTTGTTCCTCAGCCTTGCAGAATTGTTTAGTGAACTCCTTTACACCAACAACTAATGTTGAAAAACATTTGACTATGTGTGTGATTGTGGTCGCGTGTCTATGAAAGTGTTGGTGTGTGTGTGTGTGTGTGTGTGTGTGTGTGTGTGTGTGTGTGTGTGTGTGTGGGTGTGTGTGTGTGTGCACATTGTGCGGGGCCCAAGGCGTCGATAGGTAGATCATTAAAAGTAAGAGAAGCTAATCCTGGGCGCATTAAGGGAGTTGGCTGTGAAATGGGCACACGAGCCAGCGAAAGAAAACAGGATAATTGAATTGACCTGGGTCACTGCACGGATTACCAGCTCCTCCTCGCCATCCGAGGCTCCTCCCCCTCTCCCTGGGGTTTAGGGAAGGACCTTCTGGAAAGGGCAAAAGGAGGGAAAAGGAAACGAGAATGGTGGATAAGAGGGTTGAGGAGAGGGACAAGAAAAACAGAGCCAAATCTTAGCATCCGTATGGGCTTTAAAGGGTTTGTCTGCTTAACTGTAAGTGTCCTAAACCCAGATTTTGTAACCTTCAGTCACACATTATTACGAGGCGAGTACACACACACACACACACACACACACACACACACACACACACACACACACACACACACAACACACACACACACACACACACACACACACACACACCACACACACACACACACACACACACACACCACACACACACACACCCACACACACACACACACAGTAAATGGCACTATTAAGGCTTTTGGACAGTTTCTTGGTGTGGTAAAAGAAAGAGTTGTATTCTGGCTGTGGTGACGAGGCAGCCATTACCAGACAAATGTTTTATCACCTAAAGGTTAGAGGAAGTCTAGTGTTGCTACTGGTGTAGCGTCACCTGGTGTTAGCCAAAAGACAACCATGTATCTGCCTTTCAACTAGGTTTCAAGACCATACTCACAATGGGTGACAAATCAAGAGTCTTTGTACCTTGAGGTTATTAACTATTTGGGTCTGCCATTTAGCAGTATCATGTTACCAGTGGGCTTACCCGAAGTTTAAGAATGGCAGTGTATGACAGTCAGGATAGGTTTCATATTGTGTGTCGAGTCAGTTTGCAGGAGGTGGTTTCTGTGTGTTTAGCGAAGGTCTGGGGGATTGCTGAACAGGTTTAGTGAGGCCATTGTTGGATCGGGGGTGTTGTGATGGTTTGGTTGTGGGAGTCTCTTCTACTCCTGTCAATGTGATGCACATATATATTCTTACAATATAAATCCTTCCAAGTGAGGACGTTTGTGGGTTATTTAAGTCAGGGTAAAAAATACCCTGGATCCCTGTGGATTTATGAGAGTTTGTCTACTTAAGTCTTAAGTCCCTTTAAGTCCGGATTTTGTCACCTGCATTAGAAGATCCGAAACAGATGTACAGGCATATGGAAACGCCAAGGAATTATAAAGTGATGTACGATTCTATTTAAAGTTTTTAATTACAACAATGACAGCATTAAAGCGGGTTCAAGGTATACGCTAAAGATGTATCACATAAGACATAGAAACAACTTGCTATCCAATAAGAAAAACCCTTGCTTACATATTAAATAATAAATCAGATCTTGCTCCACTCAACATAGCCTACAACAGACTATGCAGATTTGTTCTTGGTTGTCCTTTTCGTACACATCACTGCACAATGTATAACCAACTTGAATGGCCTTCTTTAAATGTAAGAAGACACACGCATTGGCTTCAGCTGATATTTAAATGCATTTATCTTAACTATCCCCCTTATTTAAAGCAGTATTTTGTACCCTACTCACCAAATCATCAAGTTAGACATTCTGTTCAGATTTATTTCTCTGTCCCCTCTGCAAAAAAATGGATTGGCAGAAGAGCGTTCATGTTCAAAGCCCCAACAGACTGGAATACTTTACCTGCTGCCATTAGATCTTTTGCATCATTGGGTATGTTTAAACATGCATTATCATCTCACTTTCAACTGCTCTGTTCTTGTTATTAATGAAACTGATATTGTTGAAACTGATTTGCTTGACTGTCTCAAATTGTAATGATTGTATGCATTGCTTGAATTGTACTTAACAGACTGTATGTGGTTTGTCTTGTGTGTCATGTTTTGCATTTTGTCTTTTTGTTTATGTATGTCTGTAAGTTGTTGCTGTTGTCGGGACCCCCTTGAAAACGAGATGGTGCATCTCAAGGGGTTTATCCCAATCAATAAAAATGTCTATATATATAATAATATTAACTTAAAAATAAATCTTCACTGTGATAGGTGGATTATTCCTCTAAATGACAGGCTTACAGCGCGTAGTTTTGATGAAGCATACAATATAAGCATACAGGTGTCAATTATGTTTGTAACCTTTTAGAGTATTGTATGAATCGTAAGGTGTCCTTGGGCGCAGTGAAAGGCACCTCCAAATACAATTTTATTAATGTTATTATTATTAATGATATAAAATAATATCAATGTAGACCACATCAATCTTTATAAATTACTTTTATTGACCATTCCAATTGTCATTACATTTTCTGTCGAACAAGTAATAGACTATTTCAACTTGTCACGGCAGGAAAAAGCAAAGATTTGATTAATCACAACAACGATGTTGTCCCTCAAGTAAACCTTGACAGTAATACAGTAGGCACAATATCAGCACCCTGAATGTGATACACATGAATAGAATGCTACCATTATAAAATCATTAAATACAGCTATGCATTTCCTGCTATGACATTTCTAGATGTCTGTTGTGAGAAGCTCTGTTATTGATTAATGAATTGATCCTTTTTAGCAGTACGAGTCCTTTTTTGTTAAGCTGTATTTCAACAGTTTAGGGTTATTCGTTCTAATAAGATTAGGGTCGGTTTTTTGGAAAATACATTTGGGTTCCATGAAGACACGTTGTTGGTTTCCATGAAGTGATATGGAAGGTTTAAAGGAGAAAGGGCTTTAGTCTGGAATTAGCTTAATTGCTTCATTATTTATTGATGAGAAGTGCTTAGACACAAACTATCTCTCTCTCTCATTCGTCTGTGATCGGCGTATGCTCTGCTACTAGTAACGCTTATACTACATACAACACGAGGGCTGCTTGACTGAGGATTTCTCTGGATTACTCTTTAATATAGGGACAATATACAGTATAGCTGTGAACGCTCAGTGCATTTGTGCGCAGGCGTGTGCGCAGTGGTTAGATCCTTGGTCTCGGGATCAGATGGTCACAAGTTCAAACCCTACTGCAGTCAGCATGTTCTTGTGTTCCATGTAATGTAATGTGCGGAGCCCTTTCAAAGCGTATGTATGAAAATGCAGTTTGCCAGTGTTGACATACACAGCTGCAAGAATTAGGATTTGTTTTCTTTAGATCCCCTTCCTTTGCAAACATCTGCTGTGTTCACTTGATGTCATTATTGAGGCCACTAAGCACTCGACTTCCCTTTTCTCTCTCACGCGCGCTAATGTTGATCTCCCCCTTTCTAACGCTCACCTTGTCTGCTGCCACAAATATTTGAAATCTTACATGAAAATCAGCTTCACTTGCATTTCAGTGATCTGATCATGTGTGCATATTTTTCTACGCAATAATATATTAAATGTGACAATTTTTGATGAGGGGAGTTTTAAATAGTCTCTACTTCGCATGCCTGCTTATGTGGTAAACCTATAATTACCTGGAATTATTTTTAGTTTGCCCCCCGCTGCTTCTTACAGACCTGGATTAAAAAGCATCTGCAAATCAAAGACTGAGTGTTTTAAAAATCAAGCATGAAGCTTTTGCAAAAACGATTTAGTATATACTTTTTGTATGCCTCACGTGAGCCTCTTTTCTAGTAATTAAATCTAGTGCTGAAACCCTGACTTAAATAATCAATTAGCTTATAACACAAAATAACATTATTTTGATAATCAATCAATCATGTATCAAGCAAAAATGTCAAACAACAGTTTCAGATGCATACATTTGAGGATGAGCAGCTTTTTTCTGTTTGTTTGATTGTAAATTGAATATTCTTTGCTTTAGTGGTGTTGACTTGTCATTAACAAAACAGTAAATTGAAAGAAATCATCCCAAATTGAACATGCTATCTGATCTGCTGTATATTCTGAATTAATAACACAAACTACAGCTATACTACACTTTATCATTTTAAAGTGTTATATATATATATATATATATATATATATATATATATATATATTGGTAGTTGCATCCATGATAAAATATACTATATCCTGCCACTATATAACTTCACTTTTAGATTGAGAAGAAGCCTGAGCTGGTAAAACAACAGTTAACCATTGATTTCTTTCCTCCTTCTTTATACTTGGGGCAGACACCAACTTGATCTTTATCCCACATAATAACAGCCCTGGAAATACTTTAGTTTTGTCTTTGCTGGTATTAAAAAAACACACGCACACACACATGGTGACCTTTAGTGGCAGCTTGGGGGATTTTGGCAATTCAGTACATGGCCGTTATGATGCACACACACACACACACACACACACACACACACACACACACACACACACACACACACACACACACACACACACACACACACCACACACACACACACACACACACACACACACACACACACACACACACACACACACACACACACACACACACACACAGCTTAGAGCATCTGATTATGTAGACATGAACAGTTCAATCACACGTGGGTTGTTGTTTCCATTTCCCTCTAGCTGTTGCACATTGATTACATAGAGAATCTTTTTTGATATCTAACATCTTTATCTGACTCTCTTCCTCTCCTCGCAGCGGCCCCAGAGTTCCCCTCCTCAACCACTAATACACACACGCTTACGCACAATGACACACATACACATGCCCACAGAGACAAAAAAAAAAGTGAAATCATTTTTCCGTGTAACCTTTTTCCGCCGTATTTTTGCAAGTTCGGGAGCGCTGCAGCTTGTGCTACATGTTTCGGCTTGTTTGAGTTTAGACCTTCATCCTCTGGAGCTCCGGAGCCTCGACTCACCTGGGGCCCCGCAGACAGGAGCTCTCAGAACTGCCCTCTAGTTTGCACTTCCGCATAAACTTCCTCTCCTTTTTTTTCTCTCCTTCCCTGCTCTTGTCTCCCCAAGTCTCTGCAGTCTAAAGGTGAACACTTGAAATAATGAATCGGATCCCCCTTTCGCCCCCTTCCTCTCTGTATTCCAGTTAAGACTCTCCCCATAGTATTTGCACTTCATTAAACTTGAAATAGGTTTAATATTTAAAACACCGTGAACAGATTTCAACCCCCTCACCCCACACACACCTTTTTCCAACTTCTTCTCGCTCTCGGCTTAATAATCTACTCTCATATTTCCTACCTAATTCACTCCTCCTTCATTAAAAACCAAAATAGATTTAATATTTTAGGCTGTGTGGACTTAATTTTTAACCCCTTTCTTCATGGATTGGGGCTTGGCACACTATGGTTCAGATAACCCATCGTCTTGGGGCCTCTCCCCCCTGTATTTTCTCCTTTCTGTCTATCTCTTTCTCTTTTCTTTTTTTTGTGTGGCTCCCGGTTCGTCTTTCTCACTTTTTCCAGAGTCAGTCTATTATCAGTTCTGTCTCTTACTGTCTTTGTACTCCCGGGCCTCTCTGCGTCTCGCTCGCACTCCCCCACCCCCTGTTTGGTCTGCTTCTTTGTCCTCTGCCTGTACAGATGATTTTAGCCCTTTCCTCCCACCCTATTGACTTTTGTGGCCTGCTCACCCCACCTCCCTCAGTTTCCCCCACTCCCTCCATCCTCTCCTCCCCCTTTTTGTGCCCTGTTAAAACACCTACATACACACTCTAATTTCCCTCTCATCTGTCCTTTGTATTTTACACAGAGGGGTTGGTGTTGAATGGTCGAACGTTAGTCAAAATGTGGTTATTTCCACTCTATCTCCTTCCTTCCTCCCTGCTGTCAGCCTCACGATCGCTCCCCACTAAATAAAAATCAAAGTTCCATTATCACCGTGGTAACCAATCATTTCTCAACGCCCACCAGCCATCTTTGTCATATGACCTCACATCCTGCTGGACATTATGGGCAGTCCACCAGCTAAAAAGCCCCTTCTCATACACGCCATCAGACACACACACACATTCACACAATTTTTCACACTTTTGCTGTCTGTCTTTTTCTCTCGCTGCACTATCTCTCGCTCAGTTCTCAATGCTGACACCTGCTCTATTTATAATTTGGTTGGCTTTAAGAGAGCCATTTTGGACAGGAAGCTGCCCCCTCCCCACTCCTGGTTGTGGCTTTTTTCCAAAACGCCAACACCCCCCACCTCTCCACCTCCTGCCCCTGAAACAGGCCGGAGAAGGATTGCTGGGCGGAGAAGAGGTGGTGTGTGTGTTGGTAAATGCATGCATTGGTGGATGCGTGTGTGCAGGGTTAAAGATTAGCCATCCCGCTCACATGGGTTGGGCCCATGTGTTTTAGTCAACAATGGCACACACACACACACACACACACACACACACACACACACACACACACACACACACACACACACACACACACACACACACACACACACACACACACACACACACACACACACACACACACACACACACACACACACACACACACACACTGTCCTCACTCACCCACTAACCTATACCCAGCACATGCATTCATAACATTGCATATCCCTATAAATCCTACATTTAGATGGTTAAACTCTATCTTTACACACACTCATTGGCATTAATCGCAAGGGTCTACCCAGAATGCATCCTGACAGGATGTCCTGTTGGCAAAACGCAGAGGAGAGTGAGTTTCTGTGGTTGAACATTCAGAGCAGTACCCCAGAGCTTAAACTCCACACATCAAAACACACACTTCAAATTCCATAATGTCTATACACAGCTACATTAATGGTTGTGGTTAACTTTGTACAAAAAACACACACACACTTTACAACTCAGCTCTGTTATTTATTGACATCCTCATAAAGTGTAAGTCACACTTTATTTAGAAATATGTGTGTCATGTTGGTGTGTGCAGATTTGAACGAGAAGAGAAGTGTTATGAGTTTTGAAGCTAATTAGAGCAATTGGGCAATCACCTTATTTGCCTTTCGCACCCCCCTCTCGCAGTTTGAAACTTCTGGTCTAAGCTATTAGTTTCTATCCTTGTAATCATGGTAAAAAGTAGCCTCTTGCAGCAAGTACACACTACTTTTGGGTGATTTTGAGCCAACAAACTTGTGCAAATACTTTGAAATCAATCAGATTTTTTTATATCTGAAAAAAAACGGAGCCTTATATGAACCAGTCCTCCTCTTCGATGAGGTCCGTGACAAGACTCCTCGCTTGGAGATATAAGATGGAGATATGTTGTGAGAAGGATGCCTCGCTCCTCTCCTCTAGTGATCTGATAGCCAGTAATGGGCCCTGTAGCCATGAGCTTGGCAGCAGTGAGCACTGTGGCTTATGTGTCACACTGTACCCAACATTCGAGCGCAAGCAGCCGGGATATTAAGACTAGTAGTGTGTTTGTGTGTGTGTTTGAGAGGGAGAGAAAGAGAGGGAGACATATGATATACAGTGGCAGACTGACTGACAGGAGGAAGCAGAAGCAGGAACCTTTTTTGCGAGTTTAACCTTAAGAAAGTGCTTTACAGTAAGCCCATGACTGGATCTGTGCTGTCTTTCTTTCTCTTTCTCAGTCAACCTGAAGTTCCTCTTTCCCAGTATGTTTATTTTAGAAAGGTGGCTTTGTTCTATTTACCGTACCCACTCCCTCTGCGGCCTCTCCCCCCGTCAGACCAGTTAGAAAGGGGGAGCGAAGTAGAGAAGGAGGGGAGAGAGGGAGGGGGGTGCCTGCGCATGATGTTTGGACAAACGGACAACCCGAACAGGATATAGAGGTCTACAGCCTGTGGGTGTGTCGGTTTGGCCGAGGTGCAGCTCGCACACAAACACACAAACCTGCACACACACACACACACACACACACACACACACACACACACACACACACACACACACACACACACACACACACACACACACACACACACACACACACACACACACACACACGCACGTGTACACACAATCGTGGGAGTGTTCCGCTGGAGGGCAAAGTCTCCCTTCCTCTTACACATTCATTCTCTCCTTTCCCCTCCTTCCCCTCATTCCCCTTTTTCCGCCATCATACCCCTCCACACCTCCTTCCTTTAGACCTCTCTTTCTCCTTCATCCCTCATTCTTTCTCTTGTGACAACCCCCCCCCCCCCCACCCCCACCCCCACCCCCACCCTATCCTTTTGAAAAAAGGAAAAAAGAAAGTGTTAAAGACACAGAAGAGTTGGCCAACAGCAATGAGACACTCGGAGGGAGAGGCCAAAATCACTGCAGGCGACAATTATGGCTCGAGCTGTGCACATACAAGTGTGTGTGTATGTGTGTGTGCGTTTGATAGTTATAGATGCGATGAAGAAACTATCTGTCCTTCACAACTATTTGTCCTCTCCTTCTCTCCTCTATCCATCCTTCCCTCTGTCCGTTTGGACCATACTTCCCATCCCGTCAATTCACACTGTCACTTCTGTTTTTACTCATCTTGTTCACTGGAGCTACAGCCACTGCGTACAGTATGTACAACGTGTGTGTGTGTGTGTGTGTGTGTGTGTGTGTGTGTGTGTGTGTGTGTGTGTGTGTGTGTGTGTGTGTGTGTGTGTGTGTGTGTGTGTGTGTGTGTGTGTGTGTGTGTGTGTGTGTGTGTGTGTGTGTGTGTGTGTGTGTGTGTGTGTGTGTGTGTGTGTGTGTGTGTGTGTGTGTGTGTGCGTGCGTGCGTGCGCGCGTGTGTGTGGTTTCACATTGAGTATAGGGGCTTCAAATGACGGAAGGGCTGTGGGTGATCATGCTTCCTTCTCATCAGTAGGATCTGTACGCTTCTGTTTGTTTGTAAAAATGTAACTTCCTGGTTGTGTTTGACATTTCCTTCATTTTACTTTTACCTTGTGAAAAAAATAAAAATCGAGCTCTACAACAGGAATTAGCAGTATGTCATACAATTCACAGAGGTTGTATAGAAAAGAATGGTACAGTATGAAAAAATAATGTCATATTGTTGTGTGTTATTGATATTATTTTCGGTGTCACCTCCCTTTATCAAACAAGATGTTCCACTGAAGGTCCCCTGCTGTACAGACTGAGGCCAGTCAAGGGGCAGACTATGAGAGAAGAATTGTCAATGTCATTCGTTCAGACATTGCTTATAACAATAGCAAACCTTCTCACACAACCTTTAAAAAATGAAACGAGTAAAAAGAAAAGATGTGGCTCATAGTGACAATCAGAAATGTCCCTCAGCTCTGTTGATATGTTTAGTGTCTTTCACCTTGTTATTCTGGTCTTGGATGTTTTGGTTCACGTTCATGTTAGTCTCCTAATAAACATAAAAACCCAATACACTCCATCTCAGCACTAAGCTGAAGACACATTTCGCGATGAGCTGCTGAACATAGTGGAGAATTTAGCACGTAACAAGCCAGACATTTTTCTCAGGAGTAAGTAGAGGCAAAAACAGCTACAGATAGAGTCAATATTGGCACTCGCCTTGTTTACCTGCGACACAACTTCCATTTCTTGAAGTTGCTTGTATTTGCTGGATGTGTAAATAACTGCTTACTAGTTTGCCTTATCAACTTGGATTGGGATCATTTATCAGTGATGATTATTGCTAAGTTTATATAGGCCCCAAAAGTACAGAGAGAGGCCAATATGAGGACAATGAAGTCAAAGAAAAAGAAATTATAATTACATTTATAATGAAGAATGCAATGCTGATAAAAACATGTATTGACTTTGCCAATTTGTTATGCTTTTCTTTGTTTAAGTTTGTTAAAAACCCATTATTTTTAAGTTTGTAAAGCAGCAGGTGAAGTATACACATTTAGCTTTACACAAGGAAGATATTTCACGTTTTCAAAAAGACAAATACAAAAAATAACTCAATAAGAGGCTTCATTTGAATGAATAGGCGTGAAATCAGTACTTTGGCTTTCAATATCCTCTGCTTATTGTCATTACACACATGATGTTACTTTTACAGAAAGAGGCCAAGCTCTCCTTTGTTCTCTTTGCGCCCCACACCTCAGCCAACCCCTTTGCCCCATATCAACCTGCCTTCCTGTACTCCTTATTGTTCACCTTCCTCCCCCTACCTCTTTGCAACCCTTTCCTCTTCGCTACCCTCATACACCAGCAGCAGCATGCAAACTCCATGCAATCCATTTGATCTCCTTTCTACTCTCCTTATCTCTCTCCTCAGCCCCCACCCCTCTTCCTCGTAAGTCAGTTTCTTATAAGCCGACATTGTGTTAGTTCCAGGTAGAACCTCCCGCGTATTTATCAACACTTATTCTCCTGTTTGAGACCACATGTGACCTGAGGGAAAGAAACTAAACTGTTTTCAGGGTGTGAATTGATGGTGAACAAGAGAATACTTCACTGCCTCAAGGTGACAGATGAAGAGAAAAGTAAAAGAGGTTTCAGAGTTCTAGAAGCGTGAGATAGATAAAGACAGAGTGTATGTTGTGTAATTGTCGCAGCTTTTCTTTCTTTTTGTGGTTGGGACTGTTTGGCCTTCCCATACTTACTCTGGCCTCAGAGTCATCCAGCTTCAAGGCTAAGTGTGTGTCTCTGGGCATAGATGTGTGTTGTACAGGATAGGAGAAAGGGAGCGATGGAGGTCAGAGGTGGATTTGATAGCGCAAGACACTTACACCCCTCTCCACCTCCATACCCCCTCTATTCAGCCTTGATAAGTGGAGCCGCAGTCTGTGGGGGTTAGGGATTCCTGTCTGGCATAAACACACATAGAAGCACACACACACACACTGGGATCCGCCCGCTCTGCATTCCTGTGTCCGACTAAGGAAGCAGCCTAGCCGTCTTCCCCTCCACTCCCAAATTATCCCCTTCTCCTAAAGTCACTGCATACTTATCACCCGCCTCTCTACCTCTCTCCTCCACTCTGACTCATACATACCTCCTCTATCTACCATGTATTCGTCCTCTCTACCCTTCCACTGAGCATGTTGCAGACAGCATGTCTAATCATCTCGTAGTGTGTCGTAAAATGTTTCATTAGAGCAAGTAAAGCAAAGACCTGCCAGTGCAGTAACATATGTTATTGTCTCCTTATTGTAGTGCTCAAAATCTATCATTTTTAACAACGGTCTTGGTCTGCCATCACTACGATACATATTATATATATATTATAAATAAACTGCATTCAAACATTCAAATGAATCCATTGTTTTTGCTTCAAAACCATCAACATTTCTGTTCCTGTGGGGGTTATTTTGTTTGATCTTTGACTGCTTTTCATTATTTGCTCATTGTTTGAACTTTTACATAATGCTCTTTCCCTTTCCGCCATCTCTGCCTTTCACCCTCTGTTTTCACTGCCTCCCCTTTTGCTATCTGACTGTTTTATATCTTTTACCCCTTTCTCTCCTTCCTTCCCTCCCTCCCTCATTCTCTTTCTCCCTCCCTTTCAGGGGTGTGTAACAGGGGTTAGGAAGGGGTCATGTGGTCCTGCGCTGCCCTTCTCTCTAATGGCTTGTTAATGAGAGAGCCAGAGAGGGACAGCGAAGCAGGGAGAGGAGCAGTTTTGAGAAGCGGGGTGAGATCTCAGTAGTTTTGCTGAGGACACTGACTTCCTGTGCCCATTTGAAGCTGTGGGGGCTGTATGTGTGTGCACACGCCTGCCTATTTGACTGACCCCGTGCTCCATTTCAAACCCTTTCCGAGCTTTATATTCCTCTCCGGGGGAAAGAGGAAATGACACGTTTGTAGCTTTGAATAAGCGCCGGGGCTCGTCACACGCAGTGTCCACTGGGTCTGGCTCGGTGGAGGAGAGAGGGGGTTTGTGCTGTGGAGGTGAGGGAGGGTGTGGGGGACGAACGAGGCCCGCTCTTTAATTTGCACTGCTTCTGCTGATTTGATCATAAGCAATTAATCTCAATGGCTCAGCTCGGCTGCAGTGGGGGAAGAGAAGATGAACACAGTCCTCTATGTGCATGCGGCCCTCGCTCTGGTTTTTCCCTTCGTCCACACAGTGTCATTTCTCCTGTTCTTACTTGTTATACTCTAGCATCGTTTATGGGGGAACATGCTGAGGGAATGTTTTATTCCTAATCTCACATGATTCCAATTTACAGAAAAGTGTTAACTCCCTTGTAAATTTGAGTTATTACAGACAAATCACTCCAAAGTCATCCTTTTAATACAAAAAAGTGTTAGTACTGCATGTCTCTATTTCTTTTTTAATAAAGTCAGGACATGGAAATTAAACCCATAAAATGGAAGTCATTTTCCAACTTTGGATTCAGAACCGCGTCAAACAACGACTGCTGAGGTAACGTGTGATTCAAGGTCCAGATCTGACCTTACTTGGTCTTGAGATCCATCCAAGTTTTATCAGCTCAAGAGTGACACAGATCTCCGCTTATCCACTAACACAAAGTATGTTGCTTTCACAGGTTGTGCCCTCTCATCCACGTCTCATTTGTCTCACTTCCTTCCTCCGTGTAACTTCAGTTGCCCGTCTGTGAGAGACAAACATTGCGACCTCCTTCCCTAACTAACTCTCCCTTTCTGCACAGCCTCTCTGCCAGTTTTCCATCTCCCTCTATCTCCCTCATCCTTGGTTTCCCTCTCTATGGCACCGTCCTCCTCCCATGCTGAGGCCAGAGCTCTCTCCATTGTTGGAGGCAGGTTGCCAAGGATACAAGCACAGAGAGGCACAGTCTTAATATCATAAGATGGGAGAGATGAGCATAGAGAGAGGAGAGGGGCAATAGCTCTTGTGCTCTCTGTTCACTGGGCAGCACGACCCCACACACTAGTGCTCTGCAGGGAACACGTCACACCCCCGGCTCCCCTCTCTGTGGAGGGTCCCTCTGTGGACGGAGCACAGTGACATTGACTGTGTTTTGAGAAAACCCTTGTGCTGGTCATCTGCTCTCGGCTTGCCTGTTGCGACTGGAGTGTTTGATCGTACGTCTTCATGTGGTGTCTTTTTTGTGCATTTGTCAGGCAGCAAACTTGTCAAACAATCCAACCTGATAGTGTTATTTCCGTAAAACAGGGTGAAAGAATGGGCTAGTGCCGTCTTCACCAACAGTATACTACATACACATTGTGAATTGTTCTGACTGCTAGTGCACAGATCTATTTTATTATTTTAGTGTGACACTAATATTTTGGGAAAATGTGTAAAGATTTGTAGAAAATCATAACATGCATGAAACAATGCTAATAGGTTTATTTTAAATTATTAATGAACAAGGAGCAGGAGAAAACAGTTACACTATATTGTTACTTATATATTTTGTTTTGCATTTTGTTTTATAGCACACCGCATAACTTCACACAGGAAATAAAGGGAGAGAGAGGCAGATATAACATGCAACCACAGTCCCTAGATGGAAAATAGAGATGCTGCGCATATGTGTAGACTCCTTAAAGGTGGGGTAGGTAAGTTTGAGAAACCGGCTCGAGATACACTTTTTGCTCTTAACATCCCGATAGCAATGAATATCTTAAGTGCTTTGACAAAAAATCCATAAAAATGTCATCTCTGGAAGCCGTAGCGCTGTAAAAAGCACGACCAATCATTTTAGCCTGGCCAACTAAAGTAACTGGATGGCCTACCTGCCTGTCAGCCTTCCATCTGTGCATAAACTTATCTCGTGCCCTCATTGGTCATGTGCGCGTTTGTGTGTGTTGGAGGAGGGGCTCTGTAAGGAAGTGGCAGATTTTTTTCGGCTGAGTATTTTCAAATTCTAGCGCACTCGAGGCGAGCTGGTTTCTCCAAAATTACCTACCCCACCTTTAACATGATACACTGAACTGGCAGTCTTTTAGAAAAAACGCTTTTTAAAAAGCAGAGCTCTGTTTAAGTCCCTGATACAGCTCAAAAAGAAACACAGCCACAGACAGCAGATGCACACACTGTTGTGTACATCTTACATTTGATGTCTTTGTACTGATAGCCTACAGTATGTTCAACATGTGCAGTCGGCAGATCTGAAGGCGCAAACAGTCCGTAGCCTACGGTCATACATTTTCTATTATTCATTTTTGCAATCCTCTCCAGATGAACAAGATGGAAACGTATTGACTTCGCCAAATTTGTTCGGCTGTTAAATTCATTATCAGGAGTTAAGAAGTTATTATGGCTAGTTAGTGGCCCTGAGCTTCTGAGCTGGTTAGTCAGAGTGTTCACCCTCAGTCTCTGCACAGCATCCCCACCCAAAGTATTGTCGCTTTCCATTATCCCTCCTCTCAACTGCTCTCTCCCGCCTCACCCTTCAAACATGACCCTGGACGGTGCTGGACCGAGCTTTTGGGCTCTTGCCCGCTCACCGGTTCCTCCCCAAGCGAAGACATAACCACTTTCTCTCTCTCTCAATCTCTCCATCGCTCTCTCTTTTGCTTTTAACACAAAGCCCTGCGTGTCTGCCTTCCTTCCCCACCCAGCATTCTTTCCCCATACAGACTTCTCCCCCGCTCTCTCTCTCTGTCGACTTCCCTTCTACCCGCCAACTCGCTCAGCCTCACCCTACCTTTCATTAGCCCACTCTTTATCTCACTCCGCACACTCTCTCCCCTTCACTCTGTTATCTCGCCAGCTTTTACACTCCCTGTACTCTCTTTCTCTCGTTCTCCCCCCTCAGTTGCTTCGGCTTTTGTTTCTGATACATCTTCATTTATTTCTCTTTCCCTGTTGACCCTATTATTTGTATGCGCTCTCTCCCTCCGCCATCACTCCCCCTCTCTTCCTCTCTCCCTTCCCCTCTCTCTCTCTCTCCCTCTCTCTCTCTACCTCCCACTCCTCTCAGTCCCTCTAAGCTGCATTAACTCCCCAGATTACCTTGAGCCCTGCAATCCTCCATCCCCCACACACTCACCCGCTCCCTCTCTCCCTACCTTCCTTCACTCATTCCCTTGTTCACTCATACGTCCACACCAAGGCGGCTAATTTTGAAAACAGAACGTTGTATTTTTTTCATGTTCTTTTTAGAGAGATCTCCATCCACACCAGAACACTTGAAAAAAAAGAACCTTTATAAATCTGTTCTTATTGCTGTCCTTTTTTGAAGAATGCAATAAAACTGTACATCACTGCCAAGAAAGATACAGCAGACTGTCACATCCTGCTATTTGTGTATCCTATTTTAAATACAGCAGAACTCACTTTATATGTTTCTGTTGCAGACAACTGAAAGAGAATAAAAAAGCAATTTTATCATGGGTCATCAAAGCTAACAGCGTGAACGTAACTGCTGAGATGATGTATTGTGTGATATTGACAAAATAAATGATCATAGAAAGCATAAAGGTTTATTGACCTCTTCTAAATAAACTGTTTTACAAAACAGAAATGTTTTTTAGACAATTTTGAAACAGGTTTTACATTTGTAATACACTGTGAATTTGTATATGACTGTTAGCACCTGAGCTAATGCTTAACAACAGTTTTCAGGCTCTCTTACTTGAGAAACTTTTAGCTCCCTTCAATAATTGTATTAAATGAAATTGCTTACAATCCTGAGAAGGAAGTGCCAGGGGGGACAGGGGGGATTACCACCCATACAGACAAGAGAAGCTGGGAGAGCCATAATGACTGACTAGTCCGACTAGCCTGCTACAGAGTGTGGCCATCTTCTTAGCAGCCCTAACAAACTAAATATCCACGAGGCAGCAGCTGCGGGCCAAATCTGCGGGGTCCACACCATGGTATCTCAACCCAGTCTCACGGCATTTCGTGTTCACCAACACGATTTTTAATCTATTGATTCGTGTTCACCAACACGATTTGCCCCTTTTTTTCGTGTTGCACAGCACGATTTTAAAAGCAATGTATTTCTACTGCCTGCAGCACGTCTTTTTCTCCGGTCGGGTCGTGGGAGACCGGAAGCTGTGTGGTTCATAAAAACATGTTCTTACTCAATATCAAGCCACAATTATTGCTTTTATTTTAAATTGTATAATTTCGGACTTTTGTTGCCGTCTGTGAGGAAAATAAATGGGGCTCAGAGCCTCAGAATACGGAAATCTGTATTTTAAATATTTTTTTCCTTCTAATTCGTTATTCTTTTCAAAATAACACACTGTTATTTACTCACCAATAACACACATTTATCCTTGCTTTTATTTATTGGTTTAATTCCATAATCTCGGGCTTTTTTGGCGTCCGTCAGCAACTGAATTTCAAAATAAAAATAACCGGAAACAGACGTAGGCCTATAAGGGACATTTCGAGCATCATTGCGATTGTCAACATTTCTGAGTTTAGGATGGCCGAAGACACTACACTACCCATAATCCCCAGCTATCGTTTAGGACTACAGTCCCCGTAAGGTTACGCAGAGCGTCAAACAGCTGTGTGAAATGGAACGAAACCACGCCAGACTATCCAAAACTGGAATCGAACGCCCCCCCAGAACTACACATGCTGGCTATTGTGTTTCGCAAAATTCAGGTAAGGTGATTGTCAAGTGCCAACAATCAGGAGAGATATTTGATAGTTGGTGCTTGAGAAGACTAAACATGTATCTGCAATTGACATGAATGGAAACGAGTAATAAAGTATATTCATTACTCGTTATTCTCTACTAATAGTTAATTAAAGACTGTATATTATGGCTATTTTGCACATCCCTTTCAAGATTTTCAAAGGTTTATTGACATATCATATACACAACTACGGTGTAGTTATGCAATGAATGAAAAACTTGGATCACAGGTCCCTCAACAGTGCATTACAAGACATCTATCAATATGTGTGTACCTCCACCATTAAACTGTCATATTCTGCACATTTCTTATTCTACACATAAGAGTATAATTCATATGTATAATATCAGTTAAAATAAGTGCTTCAACATAGTTAACATTGCAGGAAAGCAATATTCTAGACGTTAAGTACATTGTCAGGCTTAATATTTATCTGTAGATAGATACCCCCAAAGTTTTTTTCTTATTTAAAAGAAGACCTTAATCTGTTATTTAATGTTTAAATAAAGGTTAATTCGTGTTTCTGTTTTGCACATCCTCCTATTAATATCTTTGTACATCCTGCACTAAACTGTTTTATTGTAGAGATCACTTATAGTATCTTCTTGATTTTTTATATTCTATATTTCTATCACAGACCTTCTACTTTCCCCCTATGAAAGTATGTACTCTTCATATTTTTATTCAAATATTAAAATAATATTTGATGAAAAAAATATTAAGAGTACATTATTGTTTTTATGTGTTATATTATAACACATAAAAACAATAATTCAATAACGTGCTTTAACCACTAGGCGGTGCACACAAGGTACACACAGCCATCATAACTTTCTATTATTAGTGTCGGACACGTTTTATTCATGCTTTCACATAATTTTACAGCATATTGCTATACTATTTCAGACTCAGTATTTACATTCTTACATTCAAAGAAAATCAGTAATATCTTTAAAAACTACAGTCCTTTTCTATCAGCTGTGCACCGTTATGGTGTAAATATAACCTATCTGTGAATTAGATCAAATGTAAAAGTCAGCCAAATTAGTGTTGATACTGCAAGGAGACGTATTGTGTGAAGAGAAATTGAAGATGTTGTTTAATTGTTGATATATTTATGATCCACGTCAAGTATTCAGTTTCGGCGGCATTTTCTCAGTTTTTCCAAAGTTCTTCTCATCAGGGCTCTATAAATAAAGAACTACGGCAGATCTGTAATATACAATTAGGGGTGGGCGATATTGAAAAATATGTTATCACGATATTTTCAGGCAGTATCACGATAGACGATATATATCACGATATTTTTTCATGTTGGTTATTATGGTTATTTTTCAAGTTACTTAACAGTACAAGCACCTACAAGGTAACAGAAACTAAAACAAAAAGGAGTAACAGACCAAAATAGCATTTCAAGCTGGTTTTATTTCAGAAATGAAACCCTGAATGAACAAGTGAGCAGTGAACATCAATAAACATGAAAAGGAGGGTAAAATATAACTAAATAAAACATAAAACATCAATGAGGAAAAGTCAGTGCCAAACAATTAAAATGTAAACTTTAGAGTAGACTTGAAGTGTAATAAAAGACTTTAGCATAACTGAAGGGAAAAACAAAACAACACAGCGTCAGTTATGTCTTTCCACCGTTTGCTAGTCTTTTCATAAGGAGCCCCTTTATGAAATGCCTGCCCTATGGTTGCTCGCTGCAAAGAAAGGGGGCGGGGACTTTGGGAGCGTGTCAAACAACTCGGACTGAACGAAAGCAGAGGTGCGCTGACATTGTGAAATCGATCGGGCTTGATATATGGTGAAATTAAAATCAGTAGGTGAGGCTGGGGGAGCGGGAGGGGAAGAGGCTCTCCGTCCGCTGTCATAGCCCCCTGCGCCGCGCACGGAGAGCCTCTTCCCCTCCCGCTATTTTTTTTTTTTTTTTTTTCAATTTTTTTTTTTCA